>NC_056054.1:257519916-257819916 GCF_016772045.2 Ovis aries | reverse complement strand
TTCAGCTCCGTTCTTCTTTCTCAAGACTGCTTTGGCTCTTAGGGGTCTTTTGCATTTCCATGTGAATTGTGAGATTTTTTTTTGTTCTAGTTCTATGAAAAATGCCATTGGTAATTTGATAGGGATCGCATTGAATCTGTAGATTGTTTGGTAGTATAGTCATTTTCGCAGTGTTGATTCCTCCACCCCAGTAACATGGAATATCTCTCCATTTGTTAATGTCATCTTTGATTTCTTTCATCAATGTCTTATAGGTTTCTGTATGCGGTTTTTTTTTGTCTCCTTAGGTAGTCGTATTCCTAAATATTTTATTCTTTTTGTTGCGGTCATGAATGGGGTTGATTCCTTAATTTCTCTTTCTGATTTTTCATTGTTAGTATATAGGAATGCAAGTGATTTCTGTGTATTGATTTTCTGTCCTGTGACTTTGCTAAATTCACTGATTAGCTCTAGTAATTTTCTGATAGTATCTTTAAGGTTTTCCATGTACAGTATCATGTCATCTGCAAACAGTGAGACCTTTACTTTTCCAATCTGGATTCCTTTTATTTCTTTTTCCACTCTGATTTCTGTAGCTAGGACTTCCAAAGCTCTGTTGAATCCTAGGGGTGAGAGTGGACACCCTTGACTTGTTCCTGATCTTAGGGGGAATGGTTGCAGTTTTTCACCATTGCGAATAATGTTTGTTGTGGGCTTATCATATATGGCCTTTACTATGTTGAGGTAGGTTCCTTTTGTGCCCATTTTTTGAAGAGTTTTGATCATAAAAGCATGCTGAATTTTGTCAAAGGCTTTTTCCACATTATTGAAATTATCATATGTTTATCTTTCAGTTGGTTTATATGGTGTATCACATTGATTGATTTGCCTATAGTGAAGAGTCCTTCCATCACTGGAATAAACTCAACTTTATCATGGTGTGTTAGCTTTTTAATGTGTTGTTGAAATCTGTTTGCTAGAATTTTGTTGAGCATTTTAACATCTATGTTTATCACTGATATTGGCTTGTAGCTTTCTTTTTTGTGTGTTGTCTTTGTCTGGTTTTGGTACCAGGGTATTGGTGGCCTCATAGAATGGGTTCGGAAGTGTTTCTTCCTCTGCAGTTTCTTGAAGGAGTTTTAGAAGGATAGGCATTAGCACGTCTCTAAATGTTTGATAGAATTCACCTGTGAAACCATCTGGTCCTGGGCTTTTGTTTTTTGGGAGATTTTTGACCACAGTTTTGATTTCAGTACTTGTAATTGGATTTTTCATAATTTCTATTTCTTCCTGTTTCAGTCTTGAAAGATTGTGAACTTTTCTAAGAGTCTGTCCATTTCTTCCAGTTTATCCATTTTATTGCCATATAGTTGTTCATAATAGTCTCATAATCCTTTATATGTCTGCACTGTCTGTTGTAACCTCTCCTTTTTCATTTGTAATTTTGTTGATTTCATTCTTCTCTTTTTTTCTTGATGAGTCTGGCTAAAGGTTTGTAAATTTTGTTTATCTTCTCAAAGAACCATCTTTTAGTTTTGTTAATCTTTACTGTTGTTTCTTTGATTTCTTTTTCATTGATTTCTGCTCTGATCTTTATGATTCTTCTGCTAGTTTTCGGGGGTTTTTTGTTTGTTTGTTTGTTTGTTTTAAATAATTTTTCCAGTTGTTTTAGGTGTAACGTCAGGTTGTGTGATTTTTTTTCTTGTGTCTTGAGGCAGGATTGTGTTGCTATAAACGTCCCTGTTAGAGCTGCTTTTGCTGGATCCCATACATTTTGAGTTGTGTTTTCCTTGTCATTTGTTTCTAGGAATTTTTTGATTTGCCTTTTGATTTCTTCAGTAACCAGTTTGTTATTTAGAAACGTATTGTTTAATTTCGTATGTTTGTGTTTTTTACATTTTTTTTCTTGTAATTGATGTCTCGTCTCATAGCATTGTGGTCAGAGAAGATGCTTGATACAGTTTCAGTTTTCTTAAATTTACTGAGGTTAGAATTATGACCCAAGATGTGGTGTATCCTGGAGAATGTAATGTTCCATGTGCACTTGAGAAGGAAGTGTATTCTTCTGTATTTGGATGAAATGTCCTGAAGAGATCAGTGAGATCCATCTTGTCTAATGTATCATTTAAGACTTGTGTTTCCTTATTCATTTTCTGTTTTCATGATCTGTCCATTGGTATAAGTGGGGTGTTAAAGTCTCCTCCCATTATTGTGTCACTGTCAGTTTCTCCTTTTGTGTCTGTTAGTGTTTGTTTTACGTGCTGAGGTGCTCCGATGTTGGTTGTATAGATGTTTGCAATCATTAGGTAGTGTCCTTCCTTATCTCTTGTAATATTCTTTATTTTAAGGTCTCCTTAGTCTAATATGAGGATTGCTATTCCAGCTTTCTTTTGGTTTACATTGGCGTGGAATATATTTTTCTACCCTCTCAGTTTCAGTCATTATATGTGTCTTTAGGTCTGAAGTGGATTTCTTCTAGACAGCATATATATGGGTCTTATTTTTGTATTATCCATTCAGCTGTCTGTGTCTTTTGGTTGCAGCATTTAATACATTTATTTTTAAGGCAATTATTAATATATACCAGACCACCTGACCTACCTCTTGAGAAACCTATATATGCAGATCAGGAAGCAACAGTTAGAACTAGACATCGAACAACAGACTGGTTCCAAATAGGAAAAGGAGTACGTCAAGGCTGTGTATTGTCACCCTGCTTATTTAACTTACACGCGGAGTACATCATGAGAAACGCTGGGCTGGAAGAAGCACAAGCTGGGATCAAGATTGCCGGGAGAAATATCAATAACTTCAGATATGCAGATGACACCACCCTTACGGCAGAAAGTGAAGTGGAACTAAAAAGCCTCTTGATGAAGGTGAAAGAGGAGAGTGAAAAAATTGCCTTAAAGCTCAACATTCAGAAAACTAAGCTCATGGCATCTAGTCCCATGGGGAAACAGTGTCAGACTTTATATTTTGGGCTCCCAAATCACTGCAGATGGTGATGGCAGCCATGAAATTAAAAGACGCTTACTCCTTTGAAGGAAAGTTATGACCAACCTAGACAGTATATTCAAAAGCAGAGACATTACTTTGCCAACAAAGGTCCGTCTAGTCAAGGCTATGGTTTTTCCAGTGGTCATGTATGGATGTGAGAGTTGGACTGTAAAGAAAGCTGAACGCCAAAGAATTGATGCTTTTGAACTTTGATGTTGGAGAAGACTCTTGAGAGTCCCTTGAACTGCAAGGAGATCCAACCAGTCCATCCTAAAGGAGATCAGTCGTGGGTGTTCTTTCGAAGGACTGATGCTAAAGCTGAAACTCCAGTACTTTGGCCACCTCATGCAAAGAGTTGACTCATTGGAAAAGACTCTGATGCTGGGAGGGACTGTGGGCAAGAGGAGAAGGGGACAACAGAGGATGAGATGGCTGGATGGCATCACTGACTCATTGGACATGAGTTTGATTCAACTCCGGGAGTTGGTGATGGACAGGGAGGCCTGGCGTGCTGCAATTCATGGGGTCGCAAAGAGTCAGACACGACTGAGCGACTGAACTGAACTGAACTGATGAACCTTTAGCCATTTTCTTAATTATTTGGATTTTTCTTTTTTTTTTTTTAATATCTTTTTCTTGTCTTGTATTTCCTAATTATATAAGTCCCTTTAACATTTGTTTTCAAGCTGATTTGGTGGTACTGAATTCTCTTGACTTTCACTTTTCATAAACTCGACATTAGTGTTGAGGACTTCAGTACCTTTTTTGTTTCTTTTTCTTTGCTTTCTCTTCCTTAATATGTTCCATACTGTTTTGATTCCATAAATGTACTATTTCCTGATAAGAGATCTATTTTAATAAATGTGTTAATTTTTTTGTAACAGGAAGTAGCCAACAGCCTTGCCAAACTGAGTGTCCGAGCTCTAAGTCGCCTTGGAGGTTATCTGCCTGAAGAACAAGCAACACCAGAAAATCCAACCATTAGGAAAAGTTTAGCTGGCATGCTGACCCCGTATGTTGCTAGAAAACTTGCTGTTATTAGTGCTACTGAGGTATGTGCTTCAGAGCTAGCCTGTGTTTTGATAGATACTGCAAGATCCTCTACATAATAGAGGAATATAACAATGTTGATTGCTTTCAGAAATCTAAAAATTGAAAATGCGCACACACTTGTTCTCTCAACTAAGAAATTTGGTTATTGTGCCTTGGTGCTGATGATAGCAGCTCTATACGTCTGGGGATAATAACTCCCTTCTTTCCTCCTAGCACAAAGCTCAGAAAATGTAAAGTGTAAAAACTTAGGGAATTCCCTGATGGTCCAGTGGTTAGGATTTGGATTCAAGTCAAGGGCCTGGATTCAGTCCCTGGTTGAGGAAATAAGATCCTGCAAGCCGTGAGACACACACCCCCACTCTCCCTCCCCACAAAAAAAACATTTAAAGGAGAGTTAACTGTGTATGTGTACACTTAAAATTGAGCAGAGCGACACAAAGGGAAAGCACTGTAGATGGCTAAGCAGGCATAAGCTTATGTCTGCAGAACTACTTAATGCAGCCTTGAATCAGGGTTTGGCTGAGAAAATTGGAACTGAATCTCTGCCCGTAAATTCTGCTTCCCTTTCTAGGAGTATGCTTCATAAAGACTTAGATTTTGTTTTCAAATATATGTATATAAAGGTCGTGTGGTAGTCTTTTTAAGCTTATATTTACTGTTTATAAAATGCTTTAATAAAATAGCGTGTGTGATTTTCACCAAAGCAGAGCAAATGTTAAAAATGAGATGTGAAAACAGACTCAAATTTGAATTCCAGTTTCACCACTTAAATATTGTGAGACCTGGAGCAAATAATTTGATCTTTGTCAAAGAAGTCTTGATTTTTCTCAGCTGCAGAATGGTAAACATTATATTTTCAAACTCGTTAAAATTATTCAAGTACATTGTACTTAAGGTTCCTGTTACAGAGCTTGGTGTGTCATAGACAATTTCAATAATGATAACTTCAATATTTTTCCTAAATATTATAAAACAGTAATATTCTGTCTTCTAGATTTTGAAGATGCTTAACAGTAACACAGAGAGCCCCTATTTGATATGGAACAATTCTACAAGAGCAGAACTACTTGAATTTCTTGAATCTCAACAGGAAAGCATGATTAAAAAAGTAAGTTAATAATTTCTTGCATCCTGCCACCTTATAGTGGAGAAGGTAGTAAGTCAGAAAAAATCAAAAGACAGAGAGTAGAATGGGAAATAAGAGTTGGCCTGGATAACACATAACTAGACGGTTGAATCTTGATGGTTTGGAAGACATTTATGTTTGTGAGTTTGGACTTCATTAAAGAGTAACCATCACTCAGTGTCCTGGATTATGCAAAATTTGGCTTACCACTCATTTCATGATAGTCACTCAGAGCTCTTCATTGATAGAAGTTTTGAGAAGTGCAGAGCTAGGAAGAACCAGTCTCAGATTTCTACATATCATCTGTTTTTTTACCAGAAGAGAGAGAATATCATTCTTTCTTTGTTTAGCCCTTTACAGTTTATTCCTGCTTCCCTCCTAGCTCAGTTGGTAAAGAATCTGCCTGCAATACAGGAGACCCAGGTTCGAGTCCTGTGTCGGGAAGATCCCCTGGAGAGGGAAATGGTGATCCACTCCAGTATTCTTGCCTGGAGAATCCCATGGACAGAGGAGCATTCACTTTTCTTTACAATTTATTATACACTTTTACATATTATTTCAGTCCAATCTAAATTTTATGTAATTTCAACCAAAATCTTCTTTGGGCTATTTTTTTCCCAGTTCCTTTCCTGTTTTCCTATCTTTTGCTTTGTCCTTAAATGGAAATTCTTCTTGATTTGTCACCTTGCTTTTTTAATTCAGAGACCCTATTTTCTTGCACTTTATCACTTAATGTATTACTTTTTAAAACCAGTTCAGACATGTTCATCTCTTAATTCCATTGCCCTATATCTGACCAGGCCAAATGTCTGCTGAGAGGAGAGCCACATGTCATACTTGCTTGTAAAAACTAGGTCTAAGATACTTCATTGGCTGACCTCAGTGATCTTTTGAAATTTTAAAATGAGTTTCAATTTTGGACTAAAAAATAACATAACTCTCTGCCTATATATAACATAACTCTGTTAGGGGCTTCCCTGATGGGTTAGCAGGTAAAGAATCTGCCTGCTACAGGAGATACAGTTTTGATCCCTGGGTTAGAATAATCCCCTGGAGGAGGAAATGGCAGCCCATTCCAGTATCTTTGCCTGAAAAATCCCATGGACAGAAGAGCCTGGCGGGCTACACTACAAAGGGTGACAAAGAGTCGGACATGACTAAGTGACTAACACACGTTCACGCATGCATGCCTTTTCCAGAGTCCATATTACTAATTATAAATGTTAAAATTGCATTAAGTGCTGTGATGTGTATCCCACCACATTTTTCTCCTATGGAAAAATGAATGGATCTTTAGTTATTTATTGAAGTTATTTATCTTATAAGTTATTAAACTGAATATGGATAGATTTATAATCTGCACACTAAAGATTCTGATTTATATCTAACAATTAGTTTTTTTTTTTTTAAGGGTGACTGTGACAAAACTTACGGATCAGAATTTGTCTACAGTGATCATGCCAAAGAACTTATCGTAGGGGAGATTTTTGTTAGGGTCTATAATGAAGTCCCTACTTTCCCACTTGAGGTAAGCTCTCTACTTTTGATTTTGTCTGTAACTTTTGATCATTTGTTATTAAAAGCTACTGGTTTATTCACACTGTATATATTGAAATAATATCTGTTTTTTGCCAAATATTTTATACTAACTTGGGTATGTGATAGGGTGACCATTGATAACTTATGAGACTTTTTGTTTTGAATCTTGGGGAATTTAATGGATTCATGAATAAGGATTTATTCCTTTCCCAGCTGTTGCTTATATTTTATGCATAATGCTACTCCACTGTATCATGTATATATACCTGCAGCTCTGCCGTCTCTTGTGGAACTGTAAGGCCTTTTACATACTCACTCTATTATGTTAAATATCAGACCACCAGACAGTAGTCTATCTCTGGCCAGTTTTTAAAAGAAATTAAGAAAATAGAAGGGGAGAGCAAAGAGAATTTTTAGAAGATGACTGGGTCACATCAGGTTATTTCTTGTGATGACCCCTAATCACTTCCAAAAGCAAATAATCTTTTCTTTCCTTAGTTCTTAGGGATCACATACGAAAGTTTAGTTATAGCTTTTTGGAGGGGGTGATAAAGATTCGGTGGTTGATTGGTTTGTAAGGAAGAAAGAAGTGAGGCTTTGTTTTAGAGTTTGCTCTTGGAAAAAGGAATTTACTAAACTGTGATGTATGTTATTTATCACAGAATAATATATAAAAATAGCTGCTAAGAAGAATGAGTTTAGTGATTTGTGAAGTCTCTTTGAAAACTTCCTTTTAAATTTATAATCTAATATATATAATTTTTAAATCTAAAAATGCAACCAATTTATAGAAGTTACATACCATACTATCAATTATCTTGGTAAAGTAGGGGTATATTCTTATCACAGAATTATTATACTGTATTACCAAAGGGAGTAAATCAGATTTCTAATGGATTTAGGCCCACAGTGATAAACATTTTCTAATGCTGTTGAGTTTTATCCCTTTTCTCCTCAGTTCTCATTTAATGCATAGGTATTTTCTTGTGTCTGTATAATTTAATAACTTCCATGACTTGAAATGTTTCGTTGTTGCTTTTACTGTGAAGTCTTTGTTATAGGTTATTTCTAAGGACATACATGTTTTTAAATATTTTTCTACTTGATTTAGGTTCCAAAAGCATTTGCTGCAAGTCTCTTGGATTATATAGGCTCCCAGGCCCAGTACCTCCACACCTTCATGGCTATCACTCATGCTGCAAAAGTGGAGTCAGAGCAACATGGAGACCGCTTGCCAAGAGTTGAAATGGCTTTGGAGGCTCTGAGGAATGTTATAAAATATAATCCAGGTATGTGATTGTACCCTTGACAAATAAGATCCTTAAAATAGAAGAGCCCTAAAATTACCAGCTCTCAATTTTACCAGGAAAACTCTGGGAAACTTATGCTTAGTTATTGACCCCATAATATTTTTACCTCTAAATAATAAGCTGGAAAGAGAGGTCAGTCATCATGCTTAGAATTCGTATCTCTAAGAGCAAATGAGTTTTAATAAGTTGAAAAGGCAGAATAACTTGATAGTGTAAAACCACATTGATGACATAAATTGACATACAAAGTATAAGTGCTTAAGTTAGAGTTATTGATGAGATTATTTAAGTTCCACCACTGGTCCCTACAATGCCATACTTTAAAAAAAAAAAAGCCTGAAGTTTTTGGTGCTTAAAAATTGAAATAATGAGAATTGTCATTCTTAAAACATCTTTAAGAAAGACATTTATAGTAACATTATCACTCTTGCCTGACTTCAGGGAATATGCTGGAGTGAAAGTCTGAAAGCTTATTCCAATTCTAACTTTGATACTAAATATGGAATATATATATAGTGAGGGAACATAGTCCCCCACCCATCAACAGAAAATTGGATTAAAGATTTACTGAGCATGGCCTCACCCATCAGAGCAAGACCCAGTTTGCCCCACAGCCAGTCCCTCCCATTAGGAACCTTGGACAAGCCTCTTATCTATCAGACGGGAGACAGAATGAAAACCATAATTACAGAAAACTAACCAAACTGATCACATGGACCACAGCCTTGTCTAACTCAATGAGACTATGAGCCACGCCATGTAGGGCCACCCAAGATGGACGGGACATGGTGGAGAATTCTGACAAAACATTGTCCACTGGAGAAGGGAATGGCAAACCACTTCAGTATTCCTGGCTGGAGAATTCCAGGAACACTATGAAAAGGTAAGAAGATGTGACACTTAAAGATGAACTCCCCAGGATAGTAGGTGCCCAGTATGCTACTGGAGAAGAGCAGAGAAATAGATCCAGAAAGAATGAAGAGGATGAGCCAAAGTGAAAACAGCACCCAGTTTTGGATATATCTGGTGATGAAAGTAAAGTCCAATGCTGTAAATAACAATATTGCGTAGAAACTTGAATGTTAGGTCCATGAATCAATGTAAATTGGAAGTGAGCAAACAGGGAATGGCAAGAGTGAACATCAACATTTTAAGAATCAGTGAACTAAAATGAAGCAGAATGGGTGAATGTAATTTAGATGATGATTATATCTACTACTGTGGGCAAGAATCCCTTAGAAGAAATGGAGTAGACTTCATAGTCAACAAGAGAGTCCAGAATGCAGTACTGGGGTGCAGTCTCAAAACAACAGAAAGATCTTTTTCATTTCCAAGGCAAACCATTCAGTATCATAGTAATTGAAGTCTATGCCCCAAGCACTAATGCTGAAAAAGCTGAACTTGAACAGTTCTCTGAAGACCTCCAAGACCTTCCAGAACACCCAAAAAAGATGGCCTTTTCATCATAGGGACGGAATGCAAAAGTAGGAAGTCAAGGGTTACTGAGTAACGAGCACATTTGTTTGGCCTTGGAGGAGAAAATGAAGCAAGGTAAATATTAACAGAGTTCTGTGAAGAGAACACACTGTTTGTAGCAAGCACACTCTTCCAACAACCCAAGAGATAACTCTGCTCATGGATGTCACCAGATGGTCAATACCGAAATCAGATTGAGTGTATTCTTTGCAGCCAACGATGGTGAAGCTCTATGCAGTCAGCAAAAACAAGACCAGGAGCTGACTGTTGCTCAGATCTTGAACTCTTTATTGCCAAATTTAGACTTAAATTGAAGAAAGTAAGGAAAACTGCTAGGCCATTCAGTATGACCTAAATCAAATCCCTTACAATTATATGCAGTGGTGACAAATACATTCATGGGATTAGATCTGATAGAGTGCTTGAAGAACTATGAATGGAGGTTTGTGACATTGTACAGGAGGCAGTGATCAAAACCATCCCCAAGGAAAAGAAAAGAAAGAAGGCAAAATGATTGTCTGAGGAGGCCTTACAAATAGCTGAGAAAAGAAGAGACGCTAAAGGCAAACGAGAAAAGGAAAGATGTAAGCATCTGAATGCAGAGTTCCATAGAATAGCAAGGAGAGATAAAAACTTCCTCAGCAATCAGTGCAAAGAAGTAGAGGAAAACAATAGAATGGGAAAGACTAGAGATCTCGTTAAAATTAGAGATACCAAGGAACATTTCATGCAAAGATGGGCACAGTAGGACAGAAGCAGAAGATATTAAGAGGTGGCAAGAATACACAAAAGAACTATACAGAAAAAGATCTTAATGACCCAGATAACCGTAATGATGTGATCACTCACTTAGAGCCAGACATCCTGGAGTGCAAAGTCAAGTGGGTGTTAGGAAGCATCACTACAAAGCTAGTGGAGGTGATAGAATTCCAGCTATTTCAAATCCTCAATGATGATGCTGTTAAAGTGCTGCATGTACTCAATATGTCAGCAAATTTGGAAAACTCAGCAGTGGCCACAGAAGTGGAAAAGGTCAGTTTTCATTCCAGTATCAAAGAAAGGCAATGCCAAAGAATGTTCAAACTACCACACAATTGCACTTGTCTCACTCGCTAGTAAAGTTACGCTCAAAATTCTCCAAGTGAGGTTTGACAGTACATGAACCTAGAATTTCCAGATGTTCAAGCTAGATTTAGAAAAGGCAGAGGAACCAGAAATCAAATTGCCAACATCCATTGGATCATAGAAAAAGCAAAGGAATTCCAAAACAACATCTACTTCTGCTTCATTAACTACGCCAAAGCCTTTGACTGTGTGGATCACAACAAACTGGAAAATTCTTAAAGAGTTGGGAATACCAGACCAACTTACCTGCCTCCTGAGGAATCTGTATTCAAGTCAAGAAGCAGTAGTTAGAACTGGACATGAAACAATAGACTGGTTCCAAATTGGGAAAGAAATACATCAAGGCTGTATATTGTCACCTTGCTTTTTTAACTTATATGAAGAGTACATCATATGAAATGCCAGGCTGGATAAAGCAGAAACTGGAATCAGGATTGCAAGGAGAAATATGAATAACATCAGATATGCAGATGACACCACCATTATGGCAGAAAGCAAAAATGAGCTAAAGAGCCAGCCGCTTGATGAAAGAGCAGGCTTAAAGAGTGAAAAAACTGGCTTAACATTCAAAAAACAAAGGACATGGCTTGCAGTTCCATCACTTTGTGGCAAATAGGTGGGGAAATGATGGAAACAGTAACAGACTATTTTCTTGGACTCCAAAATCACTGCAGATGATGTCTGCAGCCATGAAATTAAAAGATGCTTGCTTCTTGGAAGAAAAGCTATGACCAATCTAGACAGCATATTAAAAAGCAGAGACATTACTTTGCCAACTAAGGTCCATTTAGTCAAAGCTATGATTTTTCAAGTAGTGATGTATGGATATGAGACTTAGACCAAAAGAAAGCTGGTCGCCAAAGAATTGAAGTTTTGAACTGTGGTGTTGGATAAATTCTTGGCAGTCCCTTGAACTGCAAGGAGATCAAACCAGTCAATCTTGAGGGAAATCAATATTGTATATTCATTGGAAGCACTTATGCTGAAACTGAAGCTCCACTATTTTGGCCGTGTGATATGAAGAACTGACTCATTAGAAAAGTGCTGGGGAAGATTGAAGTTAGGAGGAAAAGGAGACAACAGAGGATGAGATGGTTTGATGGCGTCACTGACTCAACGAACAGGAGTTTGAGCAAGCTCCGGGAGTTGGTGATGAACAGGGAAGCCTGGTGTGCTGCAGTCCATGAGGTCGCAAAGAGGTGGACACAACTGAGCAGCTCAACTGAATTGATAGAATATATTGATAAAATACCGAACATAAAACCTGAATATAAAATATGAAACATAAACTATAGAATATAAAATAGAGTATTATGTAGAAATAAAATATGGATTATAAAATTACATTCACTATTCCGTTTCTTACCTGAAGACCTCAAAACTTTTTATTAACACTTAATATTATGTTTCTTATATTCCTTTGCTCTTGCCAGTATGTATTACAGTACTATTATTATTTATAGTTGTATTGCCAACAAATTATTCAAATAAAATAACCAACAGTAATTAAATGTTGTCTAACAAAATTTCATTCCCATGGTATACATGGAGATGTTTTTAAAGGCAGTGTTATAAAATCTGAAGAAAACTTCATTTTTTGATTTTGGCATATTAGGTACAAAGAAATTACTGCAAACCTGGGAATTGATTTGGAACTTGTCTGTAATGTAGTTCTCAAGTGACAGAGTTCTAACTCAGTCTTACTTAAAAGCCGAATGATGTCACACTGTCTCCAGATGTAATTAGGCTGACAGGATTAGCTCTGAGGTCTACAGGTAAAGTGTAAAAGTACCACTATACACTTTCAATTTTTGAATTGTATTTGATAAATTTCTTGTTTTTAGCCTGTTGGTTAGTTAGGCATTGGGATGGAAATGAAGACAAAACAAACCAGAGAAACTTTAATACTGTTTAACTTCTTAAGATTTACTTCTCCTTAGTGATACTGTACTCACTTCATGTCACAATTTTTGAGAAAAGTTTACCACAGACTTGACAGTAAACAAAATATATCTGTTTCCAGAAGATTGATAGAACATCGCTTGGAAATAAAAGATAAGCATTTTATTTTTCTTTGTAGGGTCTGAAAGTGAATGCATTGGTCATTTTAAGTTAATATTTTCTCTTCTTCGAGTCCATGGAGCTGGTCAAGTGCAGCAGTTGGCTTTAGAGGTAAAAGAATTTTGTTCTAAAGCATGCTGTCTTTCTTGCAACATACTGTACATGGTTTGAACCTTCGTTAATCATCATCTAAAGTTGAATGGAAATTTGTGTGGTTTATTTTTTTTTCATTTTGCCTATTAAGGCAAGTGAATGTCTTTAAAACTTGAATTATATGCCCATTTTGAAGAGCAAATATTGTACAGTGTTCAAGGTGCTTCCCTCTGTGGTCATCATCTGTCATGAATTAGAACTTGGGATGCATTTGTGTAGTGTCATATGGGATGAGTTAAGGAATGGACTTTACTCGGGATGCTTGAAAGCCACAGATGACAAAAAAAGGGAGCAGAACTTTCCAAGATCTCTGTTTTTCCACAGAGAGACATGTTGAGACCAAACTATACACTGAGTTTGTGTTCCATCTCCCTCAATTGCTCTCCCTTCTTATGGGTCTGGTACAAAAGCATCCTTTCCAGCTACCCAGAACCTGTGGGTCTTAGAGGTCCAAGAGTAGTTGGAGGGCCCTCCTCCAGGAGAATGAAATCATTGGTCCTGTAGGAAGCTGTTTGTGTGGAGCCTTTTCCTCTGGAAGAAGCAGGAAGACCTTGGTCATAGGGTACTCCTTGTCTAGGCAATCCAGAGTGAATACCCAGGATCTTTTTTCATGTGATCCTGCTTATTGTAACACACACAATTTATTATAAAGAACACCAAATTCAACCTTTCAGTAACAATGAACTTTATGAATGATTAAGTGTTCTTAGATTGCATTTTAGTTTAAAAATGTTTAATAAAATAATAAAGGTTAAGTTGGTCAACAGCTTAACAAGCATAGTCTTTTCTTTGAAAAGCATGCTTCTCCACTTAATTCCTTCAAGTACCTTGTAATTTTTAAAATAAGTACTTTGGCCACCTAATGCGAAGAGTTGACTCATTGGAAAAGACTCTGATGCTGGGAGGGATTGGGGGCAGGAGGAGAAGGGGACGACTGAGGATGAGATGGCTGGATGGCATCACAGACTCGATGGATGTGAGTTTGAGTGAACTCCGGGAGTTGGTGATGGACAGGGAGGCCTGGCGTGCTGCGATTCATGGGATCACAAAGAGTTGGACACGACCGAGCAACTGAACTGAACTGATTGTGTCTGTGATATTTTTCTTTGAGATGCTGACCACATGGTTCAAGTTGTGGCATTAATCTTTAGATGTATAAGTTTAGATGTATAAGTTAGACTTGAGCGGTCATCTTCAAAAAACATGCCTATTTCTTTATAATAGAAATATAGACTAATATATTGTACTGGACACCAGAGACATTTACTTTCTCCCTCTAAAAGAAAAAGTCCAAGTAGTGAAGATGATTATCTTGCTAATCACTTCCCACCCCAAATCACCAATTGGAAAACACGATAGTGTACACCATAATTCTGGAGCATGAACTGGTGTAGGACTGAAGGCTTCTTATAAGCCTAAGGATTGTGAATTGGTGCTAAAATATTTGTTTAGGTTGTTATATTTGATTGTTACCTTTAAGTTAATAGAAAACTTATATATACAAACACACACACACTAGCATTAACATTTTTAATTCTCAAAAGAGCAAAGTAATAAAGCCAATTTTTAAGAATTAAATTCTCGCCTAAAAGTTAAATATTTTATCCTCCAAGCATTTTTCTCATTTTGGTAATAAACCTTAAGTTTATTTAGGTCTGACTAATTTACCTTAATTTGTTTAGGTTTGAAGTTATTTCCAGAACTCTTACTGTCCTATTGATTGATTTTCAGGTTGTGAATATAGTGACGTCTAACCAAGACTGTGTCAACAATATTGCTGAATCAATGGTTTTGTCCAGTTTATTGGCTCTTCTGCATTCTTTGCCATCAAGTATGTATATTCACTGGAATTTTCAGAACCACAGCACAGTCAGCATAGAGGAGAGCAGTTACATAGATGATACAAAACCTCCAACATAGTGTTTTAAAATATTTTAAGTGGTATTCTTTATATTAGATTTGTCTTCCTAGTTTATTTTTACAGAAGTTAACTATTTTGTATTTCCACATCCAAAGTTGGAAGAGATGATAGAGATCCAAAAGCATATGAAAATAATCTAGGATTTTCAATTTGCTAAGTATAAGCTATATATGAATGATTGAGAATTAACTGATACTCCATGTTTTATTAAAAAACCACTCAGTTGAACTTGTGTGATAGAAAAAAATGCTTAATGTAAAAATCACCTTATGTTTTACTTAAAGTTCAGTCCTGCATTATTTGTCCTTTACTGATTTCATGCTAATAGTAACTGTTAGCACCAGATGAGATCAGTTTTTAAAAATATAGCAATCTGATTTCTTGAGTACAGCCTGCAATAATATAGACTCCTTACACACTGTAGTTATGTCTCACATAAGTGTGTAGTTGTGTTAGATCAACCTTGAGGTTGCTTTTCAAAGACAGTTGTGATATAACTCCAACTTTGTCACTTCCCCATCAACATGCATTGCTCAGTCAGCTTTGCCAGCCCTTCAGAAGTCAACATTAATCTTGACTTCACACTTGTCTGCCTCCTTGAGAGCAGCAACCAGTCTCACTCATTTTCTGCCCCAGTACCTTGCACATGTTATGTGTTATGTTCAGTGAATTGAGTGGAATTCAATTATTATTGAATATTTTTGTTAGCTTTTAAATGACAGCATTTAAAAGTTACTAGCAGATTATTATTATTATTATTTTTTTTGGTCATTCCTACAGCCTTACTTGGTTTTTCTCTTTTATTCGCTTTTAACAGCTACAAACAATGCAAAATTAAACTGATTGAATGTTACAGAAGTCATGGTTTAAAAGTATATTCATACTGAATTTATATACTGCAGTCATGGTTTTAATCTTTCTGGTAAAATAGCTGATGTTTAGATATCTCAGCCTACTCTGTTCTCATTTATATTTTAGACTGAATTATCTTTCACTGTTTGCTCAGGAACATTAAAAACATAAAATAATTGACTTCTTCTGTCCCCTCCAAAGTCTTGTTTTCCTTTGAACTTATGGTTAGAACAGTGACTGGTTTTCAGTGAAATATTGTTTCCTGTCTTAAAAGAAGTCTCATTTTAACAAAAGTCTCATTTTGCGTGTTTATTCTCCTGCCTGTTAACTTAGCTCAGTGTGGCTACCATCCTTGGTTTTCATCTCGGCCTAATACCTGGCAGCCTTCACCCTCTTTGCCAACTCTTCACTCCTCTGGTCACCTGTCTCTTGTTGCCCCTTGACTTTGGAAGAGTAAAGTCCAGTTGCCCAGTCTACTTCAATGACAAGGAAGGGGTGAGAAGCACACAGACGTTGTGCAGAAAGATGCTATTGTGTTTTAGACTGGAACAGTGTCTTGCAACTGCTACTTCCTACTCATTTCTCTAAGATACTAGCACCATATAAAAATAATAGATCCTGAATATAGTATCCTCAGAATGTCAGGAGGTGAGATTTTGTTTGCATATTGAGCAGTGAGGTAGGACAGTATGGCATCGTGCTTATGATTGTGGACTTTGGAGTCAGACCTCTGTAAACCTCTATATACCTCAGTGGTATAGTGAGTTATACCACTCACTAATTGTGACTTCATGGGCTACTCAAACTGGATCTCAGATTCCTCACTCATAGCAAGACCACAATACCTGTCTAGCTGGTTGTTGTGAAGTTGAAAGTATGATGCCCTTTGTAAAGCACCTTGTTCAGTGCCTGGCACTGATGCCTAGTAAATGTAAGGTAGTGTGATGATTCGATTCTTGTAATCTCTTTTGTTCTGCAGGTCGTCAGCTTGTTCTGGAGACTCTTTATGCTTTGACATCAAGTACAAAAATTATCAAAGAAGCAATGGCAAGAGGTAGTGTATAGAGTGCTTTCTCATCTAGTCATGCTTCGTAATGGTAAAGCTTATTTTGAGCTACTTTATATAGTCTGATAAATTAGAAGAATGCTTTAGAAGGCTTACAATTTTTTTAAGAAAACAAACTGCATTGAGTTGAAATAAGGTTGAAAGTAAATTCTACTGACTAGAAAAGTCATATTTTTTTTTTATTTAGCATATAAACGCTAACGCTTTTTTTCCTTCACAGGAGCTTTGATTTATTTACTAGATATGTTCTGCAATTCAACACATCCACAGGTTCGAGCCCAGACAGCAGAACTTTTTGCTAAAATGACAGCAGATAAACTAATAGGTCCAAAGGTGAGCACAAAATGGGTTCTTAGAAAGAAATTAATTATTAAAGCTCTATTACTTTGGTAACTAATTTCATGAGGATTACCAAAGTCTGAAATAGTGAAGAAGTGACTTGATATGAAAGTTGAAAGATTGACATACCTGAATTATTCCTATATATTACTAGTTAGAGAAAAATTATAATCAGGGAAGCCTGCACTAGAATTGAGAAGTCTTAAGATAGTGTTTGAATTATAGTGATGAAACTGTTATCTCCCTTGAAGGAGCCAAAACATATTTTGAAAGTATATTTTAAGTTGTGACAGAAGATAGATAGGTTAGATTTCACACTTTGAAAAAACTGGCTTGTGAAAGTGAGTATTACAGTGCCTTTGCTTCTCCTCTCCGCAGGGAGATCTCTCATTAAGAATCTGAAGAAGACAAAATGATCTCTGGAACTGTGGTTCAGTTCATAGAGCAGAAGTAATGCTCACTGAAGCACTGTCTATGCCAGCCCAAATATGAAATAAAGGCTCTTGAGCACCCCCTTACAGAAAACAAGCTAGATTCAGTTGCATGTTTTTCTTACCTGATCTCCTGATTTAGATATTGAGACTATGTCACAAGACCTGGAATAGTTTACTTGGGGAATATGGCTAATAATCTGTCATCAGTAGGATTAATGGATAAGGAACATTACATTTGGGTGCCTGTAGCAAGGGCCCATAAAATCATGAATATTGATATTTAATACTGAATTTTCTTAAAGCTAGAGTTGGGTAGCCCATAACTATAATGTCTGCTGTTATATTTTAAATAATGTTTTAGATGTTTAAAATATGTACTAGAATTAATTTTTGAGCTCTTTAGTAATTTTTTAACCTTTGAAATACATGAGGGACAAATTTTACCAAAGTGAATATATTTGTACTTAAATTTTCTATATAGGAAAAAATATAAGTGTCAGCTCCTTAATTGAATGATTTGCAACAAGAGAGCCTAGAAGTGGGGTCAGTAAATTTCTTTTCCATTTTTATAACTTTATTTAGATGTAATTGACATGCCATACAATTCACACACATGAAGTATCCACTTCAGTGTTTTGGGCAACAACAGTCAGTTTTAGAACATTTTCATCAAGCCAGGGAAAAGACCCATTTCCTAATTTAGCAGTCACTTCCCTATACTTACACCACATTTTGTTGTTCCATTTATTGATTGAAAATGGACACGTGGATTATTTCCAGTTTTTGGCTATTCTGTATGCTGTGAACACATGTGGACAAGTTTTTGTGTGGATATGTATTCTATTTCTCTGAGAGTAGAATTTCTGGGTAATATGGTAACACTATTTTTAACCTTTCAAGGAATTATCAGACTATTTTCCACAGTGGCTGCACCATTTTACATACCACCGCTGATGGTGATATCCACCTCTTCTTTAACACTTACTATATAGATCTTCATTGAGTGTGGTCGTCCTAGTGGGTGTGAAGTGTGCTGTATCAGGGTTTGCTTTGCATTTCCCTGGTGCCTAATGATGTTGAATACCTTTTCATGTGCTTATTGGCCATTTGAACATCCTTTTTAGAGAAATGTCTATTCTCATTCTTTGCTCATTTTTTAATTGAGTTGTCTTTTTACTGTTGAGTTGTAATTGTTCTTCTCAACCTTCCTTATACTTTGTTCCCTACATTATGTATTTTGGATACCAGTCCCTTATCAGATATATGATTTATAAATATTTTCTCCCATTTTGTAGATGTTTTTCCACTTTCTTGTTGTTTAATTTTGATGAAGTCCAATGTGTCTTTGTTGCAGCTTGTGCTTTTATTATATAAAAGCCATTAGGTAATCCAGAGTTACAAAAATCTATGCCTATGTTTTTTCCTAGGTGTTTTATAGTTTTAACTGTTGTATTTACATCTTAGATCAATTTCACCAAGAGAGTGACATACATCCTATTTTGTGGATGCTCTCTATCATGTGACTAATATTGTTTCCTTTTTTTTTTTTTTTTAATTGGTTTTGCCATACATTGACATGAATCCACCATGGGTGTACATGCATTCCCAGACATGAACTGGACTGCCAGGAAGTTCAGGGCTAAATTTATTATATATTGCTTGCAGTTATACAGAGCTTTTGATATTTTCTTTATGTACTAATTCGTACATTAGTCTCATTCATTCAAATAAGTTCTTGACTATCAGCTTGTGCCAGGGAATGAAAATACAGGCACTGACAAGACAGACTGGGCCAGGAAAGGTTTCTATAAGATGAGATTTAACATAGACTTGAATCACACAAAGGAGATAAAACTATGTGAAGATCTGAGGGAAAAACTTGTCTTCTCAACCTTCACTTTCCCTTTGTCCTTATGTCTCACACTAATTTTCTGTTTGTATATATGTGTTGGATGTTCTTTTTTTAAGTTGCTTTTTAAATCCTTTTTGGGGAAAGGCACAGTAAAATGTAAAACATGGTACTAAAAATTACTTGTGTAACACAAAGCATGAGAAGAATTTGTGAGGGTGTCGGGGGTTTTGGGGAGAGGTGGAGGTACAGATCAGCTGAGGACTTTCTGGGAAGAGGGGACAGCATGTGCAGGGCAGGATCTGGTAGGTTGATGTGCTCTGGGAACTTCAAACACCCGTGGTGCTGAATTTCTTAACGTTACTTAAATTTGAGGTGGAGAGAGGAAATTAACCCAGATAGGTAAGAAGTAGGAGGTCGTAGGGAGTCTTGTGACCTTTGCATGTGTGTACAGACTCAGTTGTGTCTGACTCTTTGCTGTCCCATGAGCCTGTCAGGCTCCTCTGTCCATGGGATTTTCCAGGCAAGAATACTGGAGTGGGTTGCCATCCCCTTCTCCAGGAAATCGGATCTTCCCAACCCAGAGATCGAGCCTGAGTCTTCTTCTACATCTCCTGCGTTGGCAGGTGGATTCTTTACTACTGAGCCACCATAAACCAAGGTTTATCTGTTATCCGGGACTTTTGGATGGTAGTTATGGCCCGTATCAGCCTTAACACACATTATAGCATCATTCTTAGAGAAATGTAAAGCAAACCAAATATTGCGATGTTTTCAATAGGTCTTTTTTATTTTCTCAAATTTCCTCGTCCAGGTTCGAATTACATTGATGAAATTTCTCCCAAGCGTTTTTATGGATGCCATGAGAGACAACCCTGAAGCTGCTGTCCATATTTTTGAAGGAACGCATGAAAATCCTGAGTTAATTTGGAATGATAGTTCCAGAGATAAAGTGTCCACGACAGTTAGAGAAATGATGCTTGAGTAAGTAAAGACACATATTAACAGCTTAGGACCTTCAGGTGGAGTCGCCAGGGAGGCAACCATTTTCCGCATCGTCTGTCAGCTCTCCAGGACTTACTCTATAAAGGGTAATGAACGTGGTGTCTTGTGACTGAAGTTTGACGTCCTGTCCTTCTTTTTTTTTCCCAAGGCACTTTAAAAATCAGCAAGACAACCCTGACGTAACCTGGAAGGTAAAGTATACTTTTATTCAGAGGAAGGAATTTTACATTTTACTGTAAATTTATTGTTTGTAAGTTCCTGCTAAGTGAGTATAAAACCATCCTTTGCTTTGTTACTAAGATACTTAAATCTTCCCCTGGAAAACAAGGTTTTAAACAATTTTTTAAAAAAGTAGGAATATTCACTTTTGGAGTATCTTAATCAAAGGACTTTTTCTGAAAAGAGTAACTTAATCAAAGGAACTTTTATAGAAATTTATCAAGTGAAAACAAACAATTTTGACTTTATTGTATTAATGACTATTTAAAGCCTAGTTCATTGCATGAAGATTTCTTTAATAGGGTTTTTTATTTCTTTCTTGTTAATGTATTGGGCTGGGCAAAAAAGTTTGTTTGGTGCCCAAACAAGATTTTTTTGCCCAACTCAATACAACTAATGATTAGTAAATGACTTGACTATTCTTTCTCTATTTAAAGTTGCCTGAAGATTTTGCTGTGGTGTTTGGAGAAGCAGAAGGTGAACTTGCTGTTGGAGGAGTTTTCTTGAGAATCTTTATTGCACAACCAGCTTGGGTTCTAAGAAAGCCTAGAGAATTTCTTACTGCACTGCTAGAAAAATTAACTGAGCTTCTGGAGAAGAACAGTCCTCATGTAAGCTTTAGTCATCAGTCAGATGTTTCACATATTTTGCTAAATATGTTGACAGTGTTTCTGTTAAAACACCATTCTCATTGACCACGCATTAAGAATTGGCTACCTCTTTCAATGTAGTCCCCACACTTAAATTCGTATATGCTTGATCAAAAGTGAAACTTTTTAGTCTGAAGAACAGTTGCAGAGGTTCTGAAAGGTTTCTGCCATCCCATTTCCAGTGATTGTGTGGTTTTTAAGGAGAAACCTAAAGGTTTAGTGTAGAAATCTAAATGGAAGTGTGTCCTGCTAGGGCATATTCTTCACTCAGCTAAAGAAATTGACAGGAGAGTCTTAACTGTTGATAAATGAATGAACCCTGTACCTGTGCTCAAAGGCTAGCAGGAAGGCAAGAGTGAGTAAGAAAGTAGATTTGGTCTTGGTTTGGCCAGTCATAAACCCTGAAATATAAAGTTTTGTTGTTTGAATCTACATATTGAAAATAATTGGACTTCCCTGGTGGCTGAGGTATGTGATTGTTGTTGAATTAATTTAAAAAGCTGGCTTTTGAGGTGGCTAAGAGCCTGTGTTGTTAGCCTATGATAAAGCTCTGTGGCCTGGAGTAATACCTCCCAACTCTGCCTCAGTTGCATCATAGAAAGGTCACAGCATCTGCCTCTAAGGCTGAAGTTTTCATGAGTTTTGATAAATGTGAAGTACTTAGTATAATCTCAAGTACTTAGAAATCATTAGTTGGTATCATTAGCTTTTCAAGACTTTTAAAAAAATATAAACAGTATGCCAGATATTTATATATATCTCATTTCTATAGTCACAATTTCTCTTTACTCTGATTTTTACAGAACTGGGGAAAACATTCCACTAGTTGTTGCATTTTCCTGAATTATTGATATTCTCCAGTACTGACAATTCTGTAACATTACCTAAAAATATCTACTAATATTTTTTGAGAGATGATCTCTAAATAGAAATATCTGTCTGCAGTAGAAATGAGATGTAAAAATAGAAATGCCCAGAGAAAATCTGTGTAGATTCAGATATCACTTTCGTAGAGTCCTTTACGCTTTTATCAAGATGGAGATGTTTGTTGTTCTTTTAGGATTTATGGATCAGTCTTCAAGTGCCAGCAGTTAGAATCTGTTTTGAACACAAAATAATTACCAGGGACATTTAAGACTTTATCAGTTTTTTATAATTTGCTTGTTCCTCCAGGGAGAGACTCTGGAAACTTTGACAACGGCAACAGTATGTCTCTTCAGTGCACAGCCTCAGCTGGCTGATCAGGTTCCACCATTGGGCCATCTTCCCAAAATTATCCAGGCAATGAATCATAGGAACAATGCCATTCCTAAGAGCGCCATTCGAGTTATTCATGCCCTGTCTGAAAATGAGGTATTGATGATGAATCCATTTGGTAACCTAAAACTGTAGAATTTATCTGTACTCCCTCTTCCTGACTAATATACATTGCAGAATAAATCCCTTTCCTGCCACGTACCTTCATCCATATGAACTGCTTGATATTGTAAAGGTTCTTAAACTGGTTTAAATGATATGATTAATAGGAGACTGAATTTGACTCAGTTCATTATTAAACTTGAACTGATGAGGCTTTCCTGGCAGTCCAGAGGTAAAAGCTCCACGCTTCTACTGCAGGATGTATGGGTTTGATCCCTGGTTGGGAAACTAAGATCCCGCATGCCTCACAGCATGGCCATACAAAACTTGAACTGAATGTAGGTTTTTCGTATATTATTGTGGTATTTATTGTGTTACATAAATTATTGCTTTCTACAAGTAACCTTCTCTTTTCTTAGCTCTGTGTTCGAACCATGGCATCTTTGGAGACCATTGGCCCACTGATAAATGGAATGAAAAAACGACCAGATACCATTGGTCTAGCCTGTGAAGCAATTAATAGAATGTTTCAGAAGGAGCAGAGTGAATTAGTAGCACAGGTAAATAACTTTCTAGATTCCTATTTTAGGGAAAGCAACATACCAAACAAATAGATTTTCACTTATTTAGCACTGATTTTGGCTTCCCTGACTTGGCAGAGAGGTAACTTGTGAGCTGGTGCATGTACAATTTTTTATTTTATACAGATACACATACCGGATGAAACATGTTTATATACACACAGAAAAGATGGGCCAGCTACCAAAAATCTTTCCAGTGTCAAAGTACTTTGTGATGTTTGAATTTTAAATTTTGATTGTTTACTAAGCATTTATCCTTAACTAGCTTTATAAAATTTGGTTTATCCTTTTTGAAAGATTCAGTCTTGTTTACTCATTTCTTTGTTTAAGTCACGTTTGAAAAGCACACCAAGGTTTTTATAGTCCTTTTCAAAGAGAATATAAAAGAAGACTAATGAAAAGAAGACTTGATGGATTCCATTGTAAAGTAGTAGCAGACATCAAGGGAACAAAAAACATACAATCAATTTAAAAAGCATTGAAATAGTTACCCTTCTAAAATATAACTCTTTAAAATATAAGTCATTCTGCACTTAAAAATTCTTCAGTGGTTTCTCATTATCTGCCAGATGACAAAGTTACATCTGACATCCTGAACCTGAATACAAGGCCCTACATCCTTATTATCTGGCTCTCCTATTTTCCAGCCCTTTTTCCTCTCAGATCATCTCTCTCCACCCACCCCTGCTTCCATCCCTGTTCCTCATTCACGCAAGTTAGAAGTACTGGCTACATTTCAAGGAGATAATTAGATGCTCTGAAGTTCAGACTTATAACTGACTAGGCGGATTGTTGTATTAGAAAGAACATGAGCTAGTTCTGCCACTTGATGGCTCTGTGACCTCAGGCATGTTATTTAGCCTTAACAGTACTCAGATTCCTCATCTGTAAAATAAAGCTATGGCTTCTCACAAGGTTGTTCTGAGAATAATATCTGTAAAAAGAGGAACACTTACTAAATGTTAGTTGCTTTTTCACCTCTTCATTTTGAATTTCAGAGTGGGCATTGAAAATTGTGTGGTACCAGAGTATTACTTAGCTTTTATTAGGCCGGTAGAAAATGTATGGTGACTGTAAAGGTTGATGTTTTAGGAGAATGTGAAAAACATTAATATTCTCCAAATATTGTTTCACATCAGTATATGTCATTAGAAGAGGCAGGCCAGTATACTGGCGATAAGCTCAGGTTCTGTTCTTAATAGGTCTAGATACAGAGTCCATTGCCACCTAGCTCTGTGACTGTCAAGGCCTTCATGTGTTGATTTTTCCATCAATAATAATTGTGCCTTCATCATTTAATTTGGGGAGGATTAAGTAAAATAATCAGCATATAACATTTAGAATAGTTGATGGAAGAGAATAACATCTCATTTAGTAAAAATGTCTCTATCATTAGATACCCACCCTACCCCCAAATTCTGTCTCTGGAATTAAATCGGAGTGTCCTCTTCCAGGTAGGGTCCTGGGAGTGAAATTATTTCCTCAGTGGATGGCTTACATTTTTTTTAAAGCATATGTATGTGTATATGCACACATACATACACACACATATATACTTAATATTTTCTTCTAGGCCTTGAAAGTAGATTTGGTCCCATACCTTTTAAAATTACTTGAAGGCATTGGCCTTGAAAATCTGGACAGCCCAGCAGCCACAAAGGCTCAGATTGTTAAAGCTCTCAAGGCAATGACTAGAAGCCTGCAGCATGGAGAACAGGTGAGTCTGCACAGAGGTAACTTTGATCTGTTAATTATGACAAGGCATTTTCGAACCAGGGGTCTTGACTGTTAGTGATACTAGCATAGCTGCCTCATAAACACAAACCACATACTCAAATGGGGCTTCCCTGGTAGCTCAGTGGTAAAGAATCCTTCTGCCAGTGCAGGAGATGTGGGTTTGATCCCTGGGTCAGGAAGATCCCCTGGAGAACGAAATGGCTCCCCACTTTAATCTTCTTATCTGAGAAATCCCGTGGACAGAGGATCCTGGCAGGCTACAGTCCATGGGGTTGCAAAAGAGTCTGACACAGCTTAGCAACTAAACAACAAATAGTCAGCAGGAGGATTCTTTCTCTGGATAGTGATAGCATGTTGTACATTCTTAAGCGTAGAAGAATGTTGAACATTTACTGCTGACTAAGATTAACTTTCAATTCTAGAAGATATTGTGGAATAGTGATAACCAGTTTTGCTGACTCTACCATAATACCTTTAAAAAGATACAGAATATCATTTTAGTTTCATCTCTTTCATTAGCACTTACAAAGTGTTGGCTATTAGCCCAACAAAGTCTCTTTTGTTGTAACTTAGATGTGTATTAATGTATTATCAGCTGGGCTTCCCTGGTGGCTCAGACAGTGAAGAATCCACCTACAATTCAGGAGACCCAGTTTCAGTCCCCAGGTCAGGAAGATCTCCTGGAGAAGGGGATGGCTACCCCTCCAGTATTCTTAACTGGAGAATTCCATGAACTTATGAGGCTGAGGGACTACAGTCCATGGCGTGGCAAAGAGTCAGACATGGCTGAGAGAGTAACACTCCACTCTACAATTGTTTCAGCTACATGCACACACCTAGTTCAAACCAGTTCAATAATTTTATTTTCCTCATTGGTTTTATTCTTAATATTGCTTCTGAGGAATTCCTCATTCAGTATTATTATATAGTCCATTTAGTAATGCTCTTTTTTTTTTTTAATTGAAGCAAAATTCACATAATGTAAAATTAACCCTTTTAAACTGAAAAATTCACTGATCCTCAGTACATTAACAATGTTGTGGGTTTTCCCTGGTGGTCCAGTGGTTAAAAATCCACCTGCCAATGCAGAGGTTGCAGCTTTGATCCTTGATCCCACATGTGGAGAATCCCACATGGCTCGGGACTACTAAGCCTGTGCACCAAAACTACTGAGACCCCCGCACCCTAGAGCACAAGGTGAAACCTGTGCACAAGAGAAAACCTGTATACAAGAGAAGCCACTGCATGAGAAGCATGCACGCCACAAGCAGGGTAGCCGCTGCTCTACAACTGGAGAAAGCCCACGTGCAGCAGTGAATATGAGCACAGCCGAAAAAAGTTACATAACCGCTGCCTACCTAGTTCCCCCAAATAGTAATTAAGTAGTTGTTTCCCATTTCTTCTTTCCCTCAGCTTCTGGCAGTCACCACTCTTATTTTCTAGGAATTCTGGACGTTTCACATAAGTGGAATTATGCAGTATGTGACCTGTGTCTGGCTTCTGCCTCTTGGCATGTTTTCAGGGTTCAACTGTGTTACAGTGTGTTTCAACACTTAATACCTTTTTAAGGCTGAATAATGTTCCATTGTATGTATATGCCATGTTTACCCATTTATCCATTCTTAGGTATTTGGACTGTTTCTATTTACTAATGTTCTTCTGTAGGTTTAAACTGACTTAAAGCTTTCCTTTAGTGAATCCACTGTGTGTGTATGTTCCAACTAAAGCATTTTTTATGCCATTTTCCCTTCTAGCAGACTTATTGTTTGAGCTGTTTGGGGTGAAAATAAAGAAGAGAGATGGCATGTGCTATTGCAGTCATTAACTATATGTTTATTAAACTTACCTGTGGGTGTTCTGAATGCCAAGCACAGGCATTCCTTTGTACCATGTGCCCCCAGTCATGCTCCCCTCAACTTGCCACTGGATTCCTGTTGATGAGAATTAACGCAGCAACTCTTGATAACCACCTTCCACTCACAAGGGAAGGAAAGAATTACACTAGTTTCCAAAGTAGGACCTTCAGCACATTCACAGCAAATCACTTTCACCACTGCTTTGCTCCAGAAGACAGAGAGTCTTTTGGACTCTCATGGTCCCCATGTGTGTATCTACTTTAATGCTTCCCATTATGTTATCTGGCACCATCTATCTCTTTCCTAGACTATAGGCACTTCAGGGACAGAAAATGTCTTTCTCATCTTTGTGTCCACTGTGGAACCCATGACTTGGGTGCTTCATAAATATTTGATCTGAACCTTGATATGTGAAAGATACCCTCTACGTTGGAATTTCCTAAGTTTTTTTTTTTTTTTTTTAATCTTTTTCCTAGAAAGAAACATGTCTTGCCTCTTAGGATACATTTACACACAAGTCATTTATACTGCACATTTTATATGTGATAGACTGATACTTTCTAGATTGTTCATTGTTGTTCAGTCGCTAAGTCGTGTCTGAGTCTGCAGCCGCGTGGACTGCAGCACACCATGTTTTCTCTGTCCTGCACTATTTCCTGGCATTTGGTCAAACTCACATCCATTGAGTCAATGATGCCGTCTAACCATCTCATCCTTTGTTCCTCCCTACCCCTTCTCCTCCTGCCCTCGGTCTCTCCCAGCATCAGAGTCTTTTCCAGTGAGTCGGCTCTTTACATCAGGTGGCAAAAGTATTGGAGCTTCAGTATCAGTCCTTCTAATAAATATTCAGGGTTGATTTCCTTTAAGATTGACTGGTTTGATCTCCCTGTGTCCAAGCAACTCTCTAGAATCTTCTCCAGCACCACAGTTCAAAAGCATCAATTCTTTAGTGCTCTGCCTTCTTCATGATACAACTCTCACATCCATACGTGACTACTGGAAAAACCATAGCTTTGACTAGATGGATCTTTATTGGCAAAGTAATGTCCCTGCTTTTTAATATGCTGTCTAGGTTTATCATAGTTTTTCTTTCATGGAGCAAACGTCTTTTAATTTCATATTTGTAATCACCATCTGTAGTGATTTTGAAGCCTAAATATGTCACTGCTTCCACTTTTTCCCCTTCTATTTGCCATGAGGTGATAGGACTGGATGCCATGATCTTTGTTTTCTGAGTGGTTAGTTTCAAGCCAGCTTTTTCACTCATTGAGAGGCTCTTTAGTTCCACTTTGTTTTCTGCCATTAGAGTAGTATCATCTGCATATCTGAGGTTGTTGATATTTCTCCCAACAGTCTTGATTCCAGCTTGTGATTCATCCAGCCTGGCATTTCACATGATGTACTTTGCATATAAGTTAAATAAGCAGGGTGACAATATACAGACTTGACGTACTCCTTTCCCAATTTGGAACCAGTCAGTTGTTCCATGTCTGGCTCTAACTGTTGCTTCTTGACCCATTTACAGGTTTCTCAGGAGACAGGAGTGGTGATCTGTTACTCCCATCTCTTAAGAATTTTCCAGTTTGTTTGAGCTATACAGTTTGATCTACTTAGTCAAAAGACTTTCTTGTAGTCAGTGAAGCAGAAGTGAATTTTTTGGAATTCTCTTGCTTTTTCCATGACCCAGTGGATGTTGGCAAATTGATCTCTGATACCTCTGCCTTTTCTAAACCCAGCTTGTATATCTGGAAATTCTTGGTTCACATACTGCTGAATCCTAGCTTGAAGGATTTTGAGCATTACCTTGCTAGCATGTGAAATGAGTGCAGTTGTACAGTAGTTTGAACATTCTTTGACGTTGCCCTTCTTTGGGATTAGAATGAAAACTGACCTTTTCCATCCCTGTGGCCATGGCTAAGTTTTCCAAATTTGCAGACGTACTGAGTTCAGCACTTTAAAACAGCATCAACCTTTAGGATTTTAAATAATTCAGCTGGAGTTCAGTCACCTCCGTTAGCTTTGTTCATAGTAATGCTTCCTAAGACCCACTTGACTTCATGCTTCTGGATATCTGGCTCTAGGTGAGTGACCATACCATCGTGCTTATACGGGTCATCAAGACCTTTTTTGTATAGTTATCCTATGTATTCTTGCCACCTCTTCTTGATCTCTTCTGCTTCTGTTAGACCCTTACTGTTTCTGTCCTTTATTGTGCCCGTCCTTGCATGAAATATTCCCTTGATACCTCCAGTTTTCTTGAAGAGCTCTCTAGGCTTCCCCATTCTATTTTCCCCCCTCTATTTCTTTGCATTGTTCATTGAAGAAGGCCTTCTTATCCCTTGTTGCTATTCTCTGGAACTCTGCATTCAGTTGTGCATATCTTTCCCTTCCTCCTTTGCCTTTCACTTCTCTCCTTTCCTCAGCTACTTGTGAAGCTTCATCCAACAACCATTTTGCCTTCTTGGATTTCTTTTTCTTTGGGATGGTTTTAGTCCCTGCCTCCTGTACAATGTTATGAACTTCCATTCATAGTTCTTTGGGCATCCTGAATGGCCTAGTGATTTTCCTCAATTTCAGCCTGAATTTTGCAATAAGTATCTGATACTTTGAACCACAGTGACTTCTAGGTCTTGTTTTGACTGACCGTGTAGAGCATCTCCATCCTTGGTTGCAAAGAACATAATCATTCTGATTTTTGTATTGACCATCTAGTGATGTCCATGTGTAGAGTCATCTCTCGGGTTATTGGAAAAGCATGTTTGCTGTGACCAGCATGTTCTCTTGACAAAACTGTTAGCCTTTGCCCTACTTCATTTTGTACCCCAAGGCCAAACTTGCCTGTTATTCCAGGTATCTCTTGACTTCCTACTTTTGCATCCCTTTTGCATCCTACTTTTCAAATCCCTTATGATGAAAAGGACATCTTTTGGGGGGTATTACTAGTAGTTCTAGGAAGTATTCTAGGTCTTCATAGAACCACTCAGTTTCAGCTTCTTTGGCATCAGCAGTTGGAACATAGACTTAGATTACTGTGATGTTAAATATTTTGCCTTGGAAATGAACCAAGATCAGGTTCTGTTGTTGACATTGCACCCAAGTACTGCATTTCAGACTCTTTGTTGACTCTGAGGATTTCTTCTAGGGTATTCTTGGCCATAGTAGTAGATATAATGGTCATATGAATTAAATTCACCCAGTCCTGTCTATTTTAGTTCACTGATTCCTTCTAACAGGTCACATCCATAGTTTGAAAGAGTGCTTGAAGTTTTAGCTTGAATTTTGCAATACTTTGTCCCCAAATCGCTTCCTCAGAAATACTTCATGAGCCGACACCACGGTCAGCCAGTTGTTACTATCACATGAATATCTTACTGCCCAAATTACATACAAACCAATAAGTCTGAATAGTCGAGTCCAAGTTTAGAGGGAAGACTGAGTTAGGCATTTCTTTGGGTCTGGTTTAATGAGATCTGCCTGGTGTAGAATGTTTGATGAATGTGAGGTCTCGGTTCATCTTTGCCCCTTTCCTGAGTTGGCCTCTTTGGTTTGTCTTGGAAGTTTGCTTTTTCTTTTTAATCTAATCTACCAACATCCAGTTTGTTTATGTTCAAAGAGTTTGTTCTACTTCCCTAGGTGAATGAAATCCTGTCTCGTTCTTCAGTCTGGAGTGCCTTCAAAGATCAGAAACATGATTTGTTTATTTCTGAGTCACAAACAGCAGGATACCTCACAGGTAAACCAAAGCACACCCAATTCTCTTTCCTAAGACATACGGCAGTAGCCATATGGACCTTCCTTTTGCCCTGTCTAGACTGAAAACAGCGTTTAGAGAGTTTTCCTAGATTCCTATTATAACTGCCCATCTTGGAGATGTCATGGACATGCAGTGGACCCCTGATTCTAGCCCAGACAACATACGGACTGTTGTGGTGTTGAATGTATGCTGACTGCAAAGCGGACCCTGATCAGTTTTTAACCCAGCTAATCCAGGATGTCATACTTAATATTTTGGGTATGGCTGTATTAAAATGTTTATCTTAAACATGCACATAAAGAGTGGAGAAGTATTTACTCAGAATTATCAGTATCAGAAACGTGATAGCATCATTCCGTTCTGTCAGATTAATAGATTGAAGTTCTACCTGTGCACGCTCACATGTCAAATATTTTTTCTTCTGAGTTACCAGTGATTAATCTGTAATTTTGTTAAATATTTAGGGCTTGTATGCTCATGGGAAGAAATATATGGATGCCATGAAGGAAAGGATATTTTGCTGCCTGGGGGTCAAAAGAAGCTCCAGATATTTGTCCATTTGGCACACTTATTTTAACATAATAATTCTGAAATACTCATTTTCATATTAGCTTCTGTTTAAAAAGAAGGTCATAGCATTAAACTACTAAATGCTGAAAAATGAAATATAGTCTTTGGTATTAAAGTTTTTAGTTTGAAATTAACCTTAGGAGTATTAAGTAGTTCTTGCCATTGCCTGAAATTATAGTGTATTTTTTAAAATGTCAGCCCTGCAACCTCCTCTAACCAGAGATGATGTAGGTAAATTAAGAGAAAAAATGACTACCCAGTATTTCTCATACCAGTGTGATTGTTTTAATAATCCTCATCGCTAGTATAGAAATTTATAAATCCTGAAGACTAAATCTTGAATAATCCAAAATAGGGACTTTGGAGAAAGTTTGCATGGTTTTAATTTTAGAATTGATTGTGACATTACTGCTTTTTTCTCCACTGTGACCTCTTTAATATTAATCCACTCAAATTTATAATCAGAGCTGTAGAGTTTACAAACATGGGGTGCTGTGACTGCCAGCCATGTGTGTACATAAGAGTAGAGTACCATAGGTCTCCCTTCTCACTTTCCCATCACCTGCCCCATGTTGACTATGGAGAGAGATACCTAGAATATGGTCTTAGTCTCTTCCAGATCTTTCAAGCTGTAGCTTCTAAGTAGGAGTATGATCTCATAGACACACCAAGAACTTTACCTCTTTAAATTCTGCCCAGAAAGTTTACACAATGCCACCTTTTTTGTAAGTAAGAATTGTATGATTGAAAAATCTGCCTTATTTTTTTCTAGCTCAGAGTAAACTTACTTAAAATTTGACCTTGAAGAATAGGGAGATATGTAGGTTATAAGCATCCCTAGGAAGGCATCATCTAATTCTTTTGTCCTTGAGTGACCTTCACATCCATTGACCTTACTGGATGGAATAAAAGACTGCAGGTGGTCCTTGATGTACTAACAGCTGTGGGTCAAGTGGTCTATGGTTAGAAAACAGAAGAGAGAAGGATTTATCTTTAGAGACCTAGAGTTTCTTTCAAAATCATTTGGGTCCTCAGCCCGACTCGGATTTCCTAATATTATAGAAAAAGTTCAGGGATTAAAAAGATTTCTGTCTTACCTTTCTTTTTACTGGGATCCTTGTCGTGGCTTCTGAATGAGTTGTGGGAAGCAGCTTTGATGAGCTGTAAAGAGTGAAGGTTAGCAGAGGAGAAAGGCTTCAGTTTGTGAATTTTTTCACATCCTTGGTCCAGCTCAAGAGGCAGAAATTCTAATAAAGCCATCAAAGTGGAGGGTGGTATAAATCCCACCCTGGAAAGGGCCTCGGGTTACTGTGTCTATTATGAACCTCATTGCTGAAGCCTGCAGTCACATCAGTCAACACAGGACAATCTGGTCTAGTTCTGAGCTGTGTTGGCCCCCAAACTGTCCGTTTCATGGTGCATCATCAAGCTGGTATGTTCTTTTGTTGTGAAAGTACTGCCAGTTGAACTGATGTTTATTTATTGCTCGGGTTACCAATTATTTTTGTGTTTGAACTTTTCTGTTGATATGTTGCGTGTCATTGTTTGATAAAAGGGGCAAGTACTACTAATAATGATAAGAGCTCATTATGTGAAACTCCATGGAGTGTATACAATGTTGTATTGAATTGGAATTTTAAATTTATTCCATACTTCCTTCAGTCTTGAGAAGATTCAGATTGTACCAAGCCCCTCTCTAATCAGTTTGCAAATAAAATAAGGTACTGGAAAACACAAGTCATCATCAGCCCTTTCTCTGATATGTGGACTTACTTAGGAGATGGAGATAAAGTTAATTACTATTTCAAAATAAGATTGGAATGACCAAAAATACATTTATGATTTTCTTCCTGGCTGCTGAGGAAATGTCATTCAGTCACATGCTCAGAGTTTGGAATAAAAATTAAAATATTCTAGGCCAGATTACTCAGTGTTGATAAATTGAGATGGGACTGACTCCCTAGCCTGGCATATTGTTATGTCTTATGATAAATGTTCATCAAAAGTGCCTCGATGGAACTTTACCCATGGTCTGGATTAGCTGTATCTGCTCACTGTCCAGGGCCCTGGGTTACTTAACCATTTCTTAGGTTCTAGAAGAGCTTGGTGCTGACAAGCATTTCAGCAGTGAAAATCCTCAAATTTCCTCACCTAGGAAATCAATAGAGAAAGAAAAAACAGGGAAAGGGAGAGAAGGCCAAGGCAAAGATGCTTTTAGGAGCTGGAATTGGAGATGGAGAACTTTGTACTGTACACTTAATTATTCTACTTAATTAGAGGCAGGTAGGATAGTTAACTTGGCTTCCTAAGGTCATCAGAGGGAGAGAGGGAGTGTTTCTTGGGCCTCTCATCAGACTAGTTCATTAGATCTTTGCACAATTGGGTTTTTTATTACCTTTTGTTTTTGTCTTTATATATGTCCAAGACTACACAATGGGAGCCATGTTAGGAAAGATTTCCTAAGGTCAGTGTCAGTTTATAGTAGGACACTGCTGCCGAGGCAAGGCTTCCCCCTTTTTTTTTTTTTTTTAATTTTCCGCACTGAATATCCCATGTTCATTTTCACCAAAGCCCACGGTCCTTTCACTACTCTATTGTGGTAGCCAATTCCATTCTGTGGGATTCTTTGTTGATTTTTATCTTTTCTCTTCCCTCTTAAGTCCAGCAGCCTTACACGGTGTGCCATGTACCCCATTTCTGGCAGGCCCTACTCTTTGTTCCCACATGTCTCTGGAGAAAACACTGCTCCATCCTAGCAGACTGTAGCTTCTTGCCCCTAGAAACCAGACATGTCTGGAAGAGGCCAGAGATGTGAGGGAGAGAGCATCTCAGACTTCATTTAAAGAAATATCAGGAATTGACCTGTCTTTCCTAAAGAGGCAAATGGTGGCACTAGAATTTGATCTCCCCTGGATAATCCTTCAGGGTCCATTGTCCACAGTTTATATTTTAGCCCAGAGGTTCCCAAACTTTCTCAGTTCACAGTGCCTTCATAGCTTAGTGATTTTTTTTCTTTATCCCTAGACCAAAAGAAATAGTAATTAATTTTATTAAGTAATTACATTCAAACAACTTGAGAGTAGTTGTACGGTATCCAACAGATGTCACTGTGTCTCCAGATTTAAAATATTCAGTGGTGTCCCAGAATTTGCCTGAGTGCCTCAGCATGTAGTCTGAGAACTACGTCCTTGGTCCATTTTGTATATGTAGCACTCGTGATTTGGTCTCATAATCAATTCGTTTGATCTGAACAAAGTTGACCCCACAATCAGAAGTGCTCAGGGACTATACCAATCTGTAGTGTTCAGGGGGTTGTTATTAAGGGTTTATCCCCTAGCAATCTTGCTGCTGCCTAGGGTCCAGAGTGGAACATTGGCAGGAAGTAATACAATGGTGTGGCACTGTAGCTCTGAACTGCCTGTCAGCGGGGTGTATCTCTGCCTGTCAAGGGGGTGTGTCTCCTGTCCTCCCTACTGTCTCTGCTGAGCAGTCTGTATAAGGCCTGGTATCCTGATTAATTCACAGTAGGGGTTGATAGATGTAAGCCCACCATGCCTTAAAAGGCAGAAAATCCTTAAGTTTTCTAAGTTCACAGTTCCAGGTGCCTGGGCATTCCAGGTGGCATGTGGCAGTTCATGCAGGCTGAGTTGTCTCTGGCTGTGTGTAACCACGTGCTACAGTGTCTGCTTTCTTCAAATCCTCAGTACAAATGCTCAAGAGGTTTAAAAAAAAAAAAGATGAATCTATATTGTTCCCTTTTGTCCTATTTCAGTCCCTATTACACCTTAGCCTTTCAACCTGCTCTGCTGTTTGCACTTCCTTACAACTTCCCTTGCTGCTTATATTTCTTTTTTCCCCTCAGGTGTCTCTCCTTCCCTTCTCACTGGCAGCAGCCCCCTTCACCTCAGGAGCGGACTTTAGATCCGCTCTGCCAGGCAGCTTGCTAACTTCTGTGTAGCTCTCTGAAGCAGGTAGAGAACCATTTTGCTAAATGCATGCCACTTCCTCTGCCTTTCTAGTCCTAACCCGTCAATGTTCCCTAGCTGTTTGCTTTGTTTCCTATGATTTCAGCTAAAAATATTGCTCAATATGTAGTATTATGCTATAGTACAGTGTCTTTTACAAATACTTTGTACAGTTGTGCAATGATTCTGAGGTGTAATTAAATGTCCCTGCAGTGTCTTAAGTTAAACTAGAAGGCTAAAGCCATTATATGCTCATAGGACACATCTTGATAAATGCTGGGATAATGGCATTTTTATGCACTAGAGACTTAAGAGTCAAGACATATAAAACTAAAATACTAATACCTTTTCCATAGCATTCATGTTTTGACCTATGACTAGGTGTCCAGAGTTTCCCTTATCTTTCTCAGAGACCCTTGTTCATTTGGTGTTATTTGTTACAGTAGCTTTTTTTTTTTTCGCCAAATGAAAATAGGTTTAACTTAAGTATAGATGGAGGTGTTTTTGTTGTGAATTTCATCAAGTATGACTTTTAAATGGGCTAACTCAAGTACAGAGTTTATTTCCCATTTTTTTTTTTTCTCTTTTGACATTAGCTGTATCCTTCAGTGCCCAAGATTTTTTTTTTAATGAACTTCCCAGATGTGAGACGGGAAAATTTTTCCATGTTTCCTCACCAGTGTTACTGTCTAGCATAAATTTTGAAATGATTTTTAACTTTGTCATATAGTAAAGGCAAACCATGAAAATGGTGTTGCAGGTGTTTAAGATTTCGTTGTATGCTTAGATAATCCTAATAGATTGCATCAGGTCCTTGTAATGGGATGCTTGACCTGGTTCTCACATTTTCATAAAGGTCCGTGTTCTCACATGACTGCTCTTTAGAAGGTTTTCCTTTTTTTCTCTTGCAGGACCTGGAGTTGCTGGCTACCTTACTGCAGGGACATCCTCATCAGTCATGTCCAACTTGCCGCCTCCTGTAGACCATGAGGCAGGTGACCTTGGCTATCAGACATGAAACTTTCATGAGAGACAATAAACGCTGAAAGGCCAGAGCCCTGTCCACATTCCTCCAGCTGATCCATTGAAGAAAACTCTTAACTGCCTTTCTCCTGGTTTCATGACAGTGTTATTCCTTTTTCTATAAATATATTTTTATTTAGGAAAAAAGTCAGTGATTCTAATTGTATCACGTTGTAAGAAAGCACTCTGTGGATCAACCTAAGTGGATACACAAGAATTTTTTTTCTTGATGTATGTAAGCACATTTTGTTCCTTTATATCTGTTTACAAGACTGTGAATCAAAAAGACAAAGCTTTCTTCCTAGTTTTTATAATGTTTTTTCGAATTAGTGTGACTGTGGGGTTGAACTGCAGTCTACAGAGATTGGGAAATCAAAGTCACTCAGCCCGTAGAAGGGCATCTCCCTCTCCTGCCTCAAGTCTGCCTGGCTGTTCTCCCATTGTTGAACACTTTGAGGTTTTGTCCTTGCAGCTGTTCACTGGTATCCTCTCCTCAATCATTTAACCTCCTGAGAGCTCACAGTACACGTTGATATATATAACTGGCTTTACCAAATTGAATGAAAAAGGAGCTTGTGCAAAAAAATTTAAAAACAGATGTCAAGATGTTATGTAAGAAATTAGTGTAATTGTGAAATGTTCTATACATTATCAAATATATAAAACTTTCTATATTGAATGTACATTATACAGATCATTCATATGTGTACATAAAATTTTAAAAATAAAGGGAATTGACTGCTTTGTTAATGATATCCATTCTAGTTTAATTTTTCCCTTTAAAGACTTTATATTTTTATTTCTAAGATAGATTTAGTAGTGGTAGTAAACACAGACTTTGCCTCACAATTCCAATATCTCATACAGACAGCTACATTGACATGCCTGATCATTCCTAAATCCCTTCATTAATATTTCAGCACATCTATATTTCCAGGCACAGCATCTCATTTATTTTTCACACAGTATTCAAGGAGGGGTCAAACTGTTAATAAATATAGTTTAATGTGTGTGACACATTAATTACAATATTTTTAAGAGGAGATTAAAGAGGGAGAGGAGGTTTCAAATAAAGATTTCAGCATTCAGGTCATCTTATATGATCACAAACTACAAAGAAAAATATAAACATGTAAAATACGTATAAGAACCACGTTTATTACAGGGTTGGCGTGCAAGAAGAACTGGAGTAGACAGTTAATTCCTATCATAACTTGCTGATTGAAAATTTTACATCAGATTTATTATTTCTTAATTTAAAGATTATGGAGTAATACACCCATGTAAATATTTTAACATATAATTAGGATTTGTTTCTAAAAGGCAATAGTTTGTCATAAAAATATGTTCATTGAGAGATTCTAACAGCTGGTTTTGAGTAGGTGTTTTAGGAGAGCATAACTCAGCACAATATATTTCCTTTAAATACTAAAGGAACATGGATCTTGTGGATAATTATAATATTTAAAGATCAATTTAAATAAATATGTGGTTGTTGATGTTTGAATATCAATAACAGCTCATCTTTATTAAACATTACGCCAAACATTTTATAAAGTGTTGTACATGCATAACTTCGTTTAATCCTCAGAGCAAATCTCATTTGACATTAGCTATGTTGCTGATATAATTCCCATTTTCCAGGTGAAGAATAAGAAGCTCAGAGAGGCAACAATGCTCAGAGGCAGACTTACTGAAAGTCATATTATTAGTAAGTAACAGAGTAGAAAATCAAAACTTACTTTTACTTGACACTATTCTGAGCCACTCTCTGGAGGTAACCATAATATCAAATAGGTATATGTGACTAGGAAGAGTAAGTTGCTTGTTTTTCATTTTTAAACTGTTTTGTAATGTTTTTTTGGGCCGTACTGTGAGGTATGTGAGATCTTAGTTCCCTGACTAGGGATCAGACCCGGGCTCCTTGTATTGGGAGTGTGAAAACCACCAGGGAAGTCCCCATTTTTAAACATTTTTATTGTAAACTTAAACAGGTACAGAAAGTCTTACTGAAAAAATTAGTTTAATCAGTTATTATAAGGCAAATCACCTTTGAGCTCCCAGCCAGGTGAAGAACTTCGCCAGCCTTTCCAGTAGCCCCATCATGTTCCCCAGTCAGAATCATCTCCACTCCCTCCGAAAGTGACCACTTGTCTGACACTTCCTTGTGTTCGTTAGTTCATCACCCAGTGTGTACATCCCTGGACACCAGAGTTGTCTTGCTATTTTTCTTTTTAAAATTTCTTCAAGTCTGTTAATCTGGCTACCTTTCCTTCCCTTTTCCCCATCACTTGTCTGTTGAAGTCCCCAGGACCATCTAGCTTGTTGATTTTCCCACAGTTGGAAATTGCTGATCAGATACTTCTGATGCAGTTCAGCCTTGTCCTCTATTCTCTTTGGGGGTAGAGGTTTTATCTGAGGTTTATGCATGGGGAGATTTGCCCTGAGAGGAAAAAGTAAGACAGCATGAGCCAGGTAACAGGAAAGTAAGTATAGAACATCTGGAGGGGTAGGATATTACGGTGTGGGTAGCATATAGGGATCCAAAGAGAACCTAACCTGAGACCCAGGGAGGAGCCGCTTCAGCCGTGTCCTGAGTGCCAAGCTGAGGCAATAGCATCACAGCAGGCCTCAATGTGATTCACAAATGAGAGCTGTGCTTTTAAATACAGTGGACTGTGATCAGTTTGGTGTGTTTGTTGAGGGGGAGGGTGGTGAGAAGTGGCAAAGCTGAAGGACACTAATAACACACAGACCATCTCAGGAGCAGTGCAGGGGACGAACCCTGAAATGGGCAGAAGACCACTCCTGGATGTCACCTGTAAGCCCGAGTGAGGATTGTCGCTAGTCAGCCTAAGAAGCTTTTCAGCCAGAAAATTCTACAGTCCCTTTCCTGATGCATAAGTTGTCCATTATGTGATGAAATGTATCTAAATGCCTAAACTTTATTAGGATTTAGGGAAGAGCAATTTGCAGAAAATATTACAGATAACCTGAGTCTGTGTCTGGCATCCCATTGACGAGGAATTTAACTTCCTGCTTGCGTTTTTAGGAATGCATGTGTGTTAAGGCGCTTCAGTCATGTCTGACTTCTGTGACCCCGTGGACTGTAGCCCGCCAGGCTCCCCTGTCCGTTGGATTTCCCAGGCAAGAAAGTCGGTGGCCATGCCCTCCTCCAGGTCTTTTTTCCAACCCAGGGATTGAACCCGTGTCTGTTACATCTGCTGCACTGGCAGGCGAATTCTTTACCACTAGTGAGCGCCACCTCGGAAGCCTCCTATATGGCATAAACTTTCCTTTTAGTGGCTGGGGGCTGTAAGCAATGAATGCAAAGACTTCCTTGGGCTTATTCCCTTATCTATAAAATAATGTTGATCATCCTTAACCCAGATATGCAGATGACACCACCCTTATGGCAGAAAGTGAAGAACTAAAAAGCCTCTTGATGAAAGTGAAAGAGGAGAGTGAAAAAGTTGGCTTAAAGCTCAACATTCAGAAAACTAAGATCATGGCATCTGGTCCTATCACTTCATGGGAAATAGATGGGGAAACAGTAGAAACAGTGTCAGACTTTATTTTTTGGGGGCTCCCAAATCACTGCAGTTGGTGACTGCAGCCATGAAATTAAAAGACGCTTACTCCTTGGAAGGAAAGTTATGACCAACCTAGATAGCATGTTCAAAAGCAGAGACATTACTTTGCCGACTAAGGTCCGTCTAGTCAAGGCTATGGTTTTCCAGTGGTCATATATGGATGTGAGAGTTGGGCTGTGAAGAAGGCTGAGCGCCGAAGAATTGATGCTTTTGAACTGTGGTGTTGGAGAAGACTCTTGAGAGTCCCTTGGACTGCAAGGAGATCCAACCAGTCCATTCTGAAGATCAGCCCTGAGATTTCTTTGGAAGGACTGATGCTAAAGCTGAAACTCCAGTACTTTGGCCACCTCATGCGAAGAGTTGACTCATTGGAAAAGACTCAGATGCTGGGAGGGATTGGGGGCAGGAGGAGAAGGGGACGACCAAGGATGAGATGGCTAGATGGCATCACTGACTCAATGGACGTGAGTCTGAGTGAACTCTGGGAGTTGGTGATGGACAGGGAGGCCTGGCGTGCTGCAATTCATGGGGTCGCAAGAGCCGGACACGACTGAGCGACTGAACTGAACTAAACTGAATCCTTAACCCATCCTTCCCAGGGCTGTTGTGAGGATTAAATACTGCTGTGAGAATTAAATACTGCTGTGAGAAAAGGTTGGTAAATGTGAGGCCTGATCCAAGTGATAATGTTGAGCTGCTGTTTCAGTAGTTCTCATTGTTTTCATTCTTGGGATCAGGAAGAGGGTAAAACAAATCTCAAGGACCTTTAGATCAACCTAAAGGGATTTGTAATTTTTTTTTAAGTAGTTATGTTGCTATATAATTGCCAACTAAAAAGTCATTATCTTGGCTGAAGAATCAGAGATGCCATAATCTTTGCTCAGCAAGACCATCTGTTTCCTACAAACTGAAACATCTTTTCTCTTGATCTGCCTGTTTACCAGTAGATAGGTCCAAGAAGCAAGAATGACTTAAATTCACTTCCAAATGGAGAAGCATGCCTGACAACCAAGTTGAATGAAGAATTCTGTCCTAAAACTAAAACATAGACTGTTTACACAGTCAAATGAGTCTTGTTGTAAATGTAGAATTCAGTTTGGAGTCCGTGGATTAGAAAAAGCTAGAGAATCCTGAATTTCTTGGGAAACTGACATCTAGCAGGCAGGGCTGCCTGGACAACAGCAACCAGCCTCTTATTTGCATTTCTATATGAAAAGACCAGAAAAACCTTGGCCTGCAAAGGTCCAGTGGGTGGGTACAGAGGGATGGCAGTCGTGCTGATCAGAGAGCAGCCTCTGCTCGGCTCCACTGAGCTGAGGGCAGAGCAGTCACAGGGTGCTGAATCAAATCCTGATTTCAGTGTGAAGTTGGACTTTAAAATCTGGGCAACCCATTCAAAGTTTTTAAAACCAAATGGGACATGCAAAGAGTACCTGCAAATTAGATTTGACACAAAGAGTTTCAGTTCCCTTAACATGAGATTAAAAAATGGTGGTTGCAAGGAGTTGGATGAGTTAGCTTTCTGTCTAATGACTTAACTGTTAAATCATTTGTATTTTTAAGTGACTGAACTCCTGTTACAGTATGGGGTAGTTTTACCGTCAGGTGTACTCAGGCTGCTTTTATGAAGAGAGGGAAGAAGACTTCTGAGAAGCCATTGTTATGAACTGAATGTTTGTTCCTCACCCCTACAAACTCATGTTGAATCCCAAAGCCTGAGTGTATTTGGAAATAGTCTTTAGCAAGTGATTAGGGTTAGATGCGGTCATGAGGGTGTAGCCCTCATGATGGGATTAAGAAGAAGAGATACCAGAGAGCTTGCTCTTGCTCTCTCCCTGTGTGCAAACAAAATAGTCATGTGCTCATACAGTGAGATGGTAGCTGCTTATAAGCCAAGAAGAGGCCTCAGATGAAACCTACCTTGCCAGAACCTTGATCTCAGACTTCCCAGCCTCTAGAACTGTGAGAAATAAATGTCCGTTGTTTAAGCCACCCAGCGTGGCAATCTGAGCTGACTGATGCACTGGTGCTGACTGGAGGAGCAGTGGCAGAAAGGAAAGTCTGCTCATAGATTAGCAGGACAAGAGGTTACAGAATAAGAGCCACCTGGGCATTGACCGCACTTGGTATAGATGCAGCTTAAGTACTTTTGTAAAGAACGGACAGCGTGTCATGAAGTTGGGAAGGCAAACTGCCAAGGCTGGTCTGCAGCACACACTGGAATTTGGAATGGACATTGGGTTATAAGGAGGTAACTGGTGGCCCCTGTTTTGTTGGTTTTCTCAAGTAGGTGTTAAAATTTGAGTATCCAGGTTATAGCAGAATCACTGCTGGAGGCCCTCGGACCTTGGTGTTGAATTCTGTGTCTCACTGTGGTTTTGTGTCACCCAGTCTTTAATTGAGAGCAAGAGAGAGGCAACAAGTTATCTTGGAATCACCATAGGTCCTGGAGTTGGGGCCATCCAGGCTGTGATTCTAGCCCTCACCTAGTGACTGCTCATCTTTAAATGGAGATGAGTAACGCCTCTCTCTGTTCTGTAGATCAGAGATAATAGACGTAAACGCCGAACACCTCCTTGATGGTGCTAGCCTCCTAGACAGTGAGATAGTGTGAGAAAAGAAAACACTGGCTTGCCAATCTGATGTTGGTCATCAATTTCTTCTCTAAAATGCCTAGGTTGGTCTGATCAATTAATATTTCATTTAATATTTAATACTTTCAGTTAATAAGTATCTCATAAAAGATAATATAGAGCTTCCCAGATGGTGCTAGTGGTAAAGAATCCACCTGCCAGTTTAGGAGACAGAGACATGGGTTTAATCCCTGGGTTGGGAAGATCTCCTGGATGAAAAAATGGCAACCCACTCCAGTATTCTCGACTGTAAAATCCCATGGACAGAGGAGCTTGGTGTGCTACAGTCCATGGAGTTGCCAAGAGTCAGATGCAACTGAGCACCCAAAAGATAATATAAGCCATCTATGCAAAGATGTATGAAGGTACATATTTTTAAATATACTGGAAAAGTCAGTCCCTCTCTAACCCCATGCTAAATCACTTCTAAGAATTCTGATCCTGTTTCTAACAAATAACCGGGCTTTATTTCATGAATCAGACTCTCTCCTCCACTGGGAACATCCAGGATTCTCCTCCTCACCAGCAGTTTCCTCTTGCTAATGTTTACTGCATATGTTGTCTAATATGTCATCTAGCATTTAGAGGAAAGAACTTCATGTCTAGACTGCATAACTTTCAAATTTAGGGAGTAAACAGTGGGACCAGGTTATTGTGGGATCCAGGGCTCCACACATTCAGGAAGTAGGATGACCGTTTTAAAAAGTTTGTTTTTCCATCTGGCTTACAAAAGATGTCTACATTTCCACCATTTGTACAAAGCCCCAACTTAGGGAAATGACATAAGAGCAGATAGAGGCCCAAAACTGTTAATGGAAAGTTTCAGTTATATATACAAAGAAGAATTCATGTTTATGCCTCTATTTTTTAACATTGAAAAAGTGTATGGCTTCTATAACATGATTATCTGGTTACTCTGTGTAAATTTTTGACACTTTTCAGTTACTTTTCAGTGATTATATACAAAAATCCTATGTCTGTGAGGAATATTTGCTTCATTCCCTGGCACCATCAAATGTGGCAGTATCTGTGAGCAGAAGAGGAACTCCATGTTCTCAACCTCTGTTTCAGGAAAAAGTTTATGAAGCTTTTATGAGTTTATGAGTCAGTGAAGAAATGAGTCATTTAGCTTAAAATAAAGGTCATATGGAAGTAATTCTACAAATATTTGGTTGTGCATAAATTTAGAAATTTAAACTCAGGCCCTACCCTCACACTAATATTTTACAGGACTCCAAACAGCCCCTAGTATACACTTACCTAGTGTCCCAGCATTCCAAGACAGGAAATAGATAATATTCTCTGACTTTAAATGCAAGAGGTGGGCAGACTATCTCATTAGCCCTAAAATAAGCAAGATGAGTTCCGAGTATTTATGGACCTTTTGAGTTTACCATCATTTGCTACAGAGCTGGATGATACCACACTCTTCATGTGACAGAGTGTCCTAGAGTAGCTCAGTGTGGTGGAAAACCTCTGAAGTCAGACCTCATTACATTGAATACTGACACATGTACACCTTCAGGCAGGAGAGTAGAAGCATGGAAGAGGTCAAAACTGGAAAGAAAAAAAGGCAGTTTTGAGAAAACCGACAAAGAAGGAAGAAGAAAACATTGGAGAAGAAAGCTATTGTTGGTTAACCACAGAGATAAACATTGCATCCACAGAACAACAGGATGCCACTTCAAAAAAAAACTTTTTCAGAGAATTAAAACCAGGTGTTACAAATAAAAAAATAAAAATAGAAATGAAAAACAATGGAAGACACTGAAAGGTAAAGTTGAGGAAATTTCCTTAAGAAGCAGAGTAAAAAAATAAAGATGGAAAAACAGGAGGTGAAAGGTAAACAAGAGGCCCAGTCTAGGAGGCTCATTATCCAAAAATTCTAGATCCTGAAAGAGATACTACTTTTTTAAGGGGTATATTACCAGGAGAAATATCAATAACCTCAGATATGCAGATGACACTACCCTTATGGCAGAAAGTGAAGAGGAGCTAAAAGCCTCTTGATGAAAGTGAAAGAGGAGAGTGAAAAAGTTGGCTTAAAGCTCAACATTCAGAAAACGAAGATCATGGCATCTGGTCCCATCACTTCATGGGAAATAGATGGGGAAACAGTAGAAACAGTGTCAGACTTTATTTTGGGGGGCTCCAAAATCACTACAGATGGTGACTGCAGCCATGAAATTAAAAGACGCTTTCTCCTTGGAAGGAAAGTGATGACCAACCTAGATAGCATATTCAAAAGCAGAGACATTACTTTGCTGACTAAGGTCCATCTAGTCAAGGCTATGGTTTTTCCTGTGGTCATGTATGGATGTGAGAGTTGGACTGTGAAGAAGGCTGAGCGCCAAAGAATGGATGCTTTTGAACTGTGGTATTGGAGAAGACTCTTGAGAGTCCCTTGGACTGCAAGGAGATCCAACCGGTCCATTCTGAAGGAGATCAGCCCTGGGATTTCTTTGGAAGGACTGATGCTAAAACTGAAACTCCAGTACTTTGGCTACCTCATGGGAAGAGTTGACTCATTGGAAAAGACTCTGATGCTGGGAGGGATTGGGGGCAGGAGGAGAAGGGGAAGACAGAGGATGAGATGGCTGGATGGCATCACTGACTCGATGGATGCGAGTCTGAGTGAACTCTGGGAGTTGGTGATGGACAGGGAGGCCTGGCATGCTGCAATTCATGGGGTCGCAAAGAGTCGGACATGACTGAGCGACTGAACTGATTATGGACTGAATTTGTGTACCCCAACCTGATTCATATGTTGACATTCTAAGCTTCAAGATGATGGAATTAGAGTGGAGTTATGAATGGGATTAGCACCCTATCAAAGGGACCCTAGACACCTCTTTTGAGATTTTTCTGCCATATGAGAACATACGAGAAAGCAGCATTTGAAAACCAGAAACAGCCCTCAGCTGATGCTCAATCTGCTCGTGCCTTGATTTTGGACTTCCACTTTCCATAACTGTGAGAAATAAAGTATGTTTAAGTCACCCAGTATATGTTGTTTTGTTATAGCACCGTGAGCTAAGATGAGCAGAAAACATAATCAGAAAGTCCAATTTCCCAGTGCCCAGCCCAGTGGATGAAAATAAACCCTGACACGTCCATGTCATTGTGAAATCTTACAACATGGAAACAGGAAGTTTCTATAAGCTTTCAGGGTGTGGCAGGAGAAGGGGGGAACATGTCTCAGAAAGGAACAAGAATCAGGATAACACTGGATTTCTCAATAACACTGAAGGTTACAAGACAAGGAAGTGATGCCTTCAAAAGCTAGGGGAAAATAATGTCCCGGCTGATGATTCTAGATCCAGCCACACTACCAGTTAAATGTGTGTGTGTGTGTGTGTGTGTGTGTGTGTGTGTGGCGGGGTTGGGGGAGGTGGGGTGTAAATTAAGACATTTACAAATAAGGTCTCAGAAATACCTCCCATGAATGTTTTGTAAGAAGCTTCCTGAAGGATGTTTTCCACCAAAGTAGGGTAACCAAGAAAGGAAGCAGGAATTCTCCAAATGGTGGTGAAAAGAGATCCCAAAGTAAGGTAACAGTTTGTAGCTGACTTAGAGCATGATCAGACTGGACCAGGCCAAAGCAGGTCAGAGGCTTGGGAAACAAATTCTTTAAGAAGATGAAACACTTAGACAATCTGTGTGTTTGAACATGAAGGAGGTTGATGTATCTGAGGAATTTAGGAGAGTCAGAAAAATAACCATTGTACATATGACCCATAAGATTCTGAGTGATAATTATAATGCCAATATGATTATATGGGGAGAATGGAAAAACAGGAAGGATATATGTGAGGGAATGTAAGTTTGGTGGAGGGAGAAGATGAATGACCACTCAGTTATAGCTAAAACGAAAAACAAGGAGTAGCAAGATAAGTGGATTCTCAGGTGGCTCAGTGGTGAAGAATCCACTTGCCAATGCAGGAGACATAGGTTTGATCCCTGGGTTGGGAAGATGGCCTGGAGGAGGAAATGACCTACTCAGGTATTCTTACATGGAAAATCCCATGGACAAGAGCTTGGTGGTCTATAGTCCATAGTCTTGCAAAGAGTTGGACACAACTGAGCAAGTGAGCATGCATTTGAATAGCAATATTTTCCAAGTCAAATTCCCCAAGTGTGGTCATTGTATTAGGGATGACATGATATCTGCAATTAATTGTCAAATACCACAGAGAGAGAGAGAGAGAGAGAGAGAGAGAGAGAGAGAAGAGGACAGAGAGAGAAAGAAACGTGAATCTAGATGAGAATATTCGGGTGTTCATTTTACTCTCCCTGAAATTTTTCTGAAGGTTTGAAATTTTTTCTACTAAAAACTGGGAGATGAGTAGCAGCATACTTGGATATTTAGAAGTAGGTAGTCACACTTAACAATTAGCTTATAAGTTTTACATGTTTGCCTGTGGGAATGGGAAGTTAGCATGTTGAAAGGGTGGGAGGATGAACCACTGATGTTTTTTATAACTATGCTTACTCCTTGGAAGAAAAGTTATGGCCAACCTAGATAGCATATTCAAAAGCAGAGACATTACTTTGCCGACTAAGGTCGGTGTAGTCAAGGCTATGGTTTTTACTGTGGTCATGTATGGATGTGAGAGTTGGACTGTGAAGAAGGCTGAGCACCGAAGAGTTGATGCTTTTGAACTGTGGTGTTGGAGAAGACTCTTGAGAGTCCCTTGGACTGTAAGGAGATCCAACCAATCCATTCTGAAGGAGATCAGCCCTGGGATTTCTTTGGAAGGAATGATGCTAAAGATGAAACTCCAGTACTTTGGCCACCTCATGCAAAGAGTTGACTCATTGGAAAAGATTCTGATGCTGGAGGGATTGGGGGCAGGAGGAGAAGGGGACGACAGAGGCTGGATGGCTGGATGGCATCTCTGACTTGATGGACATGAGTCTAAGTGAACTCCGGGAGTTGGTGATGGACAGGGAGGCCTGGCATGCTGCAATTCATGGTGTCGCAAAGAGTCAGACATGACTGAGCATCTGAACTGAACTGAACTGAACTGTTGAATTCAGACATGTACATTTTTTATTAAAAAAAAAAAAAGCTAAATTTAAAAAGTCAATGCATATTAAGGAGAAACTAAAAATCAGTAAAATAAAAACTTTTAAAAAGAAACTTTTTTATGGAAGGCATAGATATATATCTCATGCTCTTAGATTGGAAGAATTAATATTGTTAAAATTAATTGTTACCAAAGCAATCTACAGATTTAATGTGATCCCTATCAAATTACCTAGGAGGTTTTTCAAAGAACTACAGCAAATAATCCCCACATTTATATGGAACCACAAATGACCCGGAATTGACAAAAGAATCCTGAAGAAAAAGAGCAAAGCTGAAGGCAAAACACTCCCAGACTTCAGATAATATTACAAAGCTATAGTAATCAGAACAATGTGGTATTGACACCAAAACAGACATATGGATCAATGGAACAGATTAGAGAGTCAATTAATCTTAATTAGTCAGTCAATTAATCTTTGACACAGGAGGCAAGAATATACAATGGATAAAAATGACAATCTCTTTGTCAAGTGGTATTGAGAAAGTTGGACAGCGTCATGTAAATTAGTGAAGTTTGAATGAAGTTTCACATCATACCAAAAAATGAATTCAAAATATCTTATAAGAATTACATATAAGACATGACACCATAAAACGCCTAGAAGAGAACATAGGCAAAACATGCTCTGACATAACTAGGTCAGTCTCCTAAGGCAATAGAAATGAAAGTAAAAATTAACAAATAAATTATAAGCTGTTACACAGCAAAGGAAACCATAAGCAAAACAAAAAGACAACTTACAGACTGGGAGAAAATATTTGCAAATGATGCAACTGACAAGGAATTAATCTGTAAAATATACGAATAGTTCATACAACTCAATATCAAAGAAACAACAGCATCAAAAAAATAGAAGAAAGCCTAAATAGGTACTTCTGCAAAGAAGGCATCCTGATGACAAATAGACACTTGAAACGATGCTCCGCATTTCTAATTACTAGAGAAATGCAAATCAAAACCACAGTGAAGTACCACCTCACACTGTTCATCAAAAAGTCTATAAACAATAAATGCTGGAGAATGTGTAGAGAAAAGGGAACCCTCCTACACTGTTGGTGGGAATGTAAATTGGTGCAGCCACTAGAGAACAGTATGAAGATTCTTTAAAAAAAAAAAAAAAATGGAACTAGTATATGATCCAGCAATCCCACTCCTGGGCATAGATCCAAAGAAAACTAGTGGAAAGATACATGCACCCCAATGTTCATAGCAGCACTGTTTAAAATAGTCAAGACATAAATATCCTAAATATTCATTAACAGAGAAATGGATAAAGAAGATGTGGTACGTATATCAGTTCAGTTCAGTTCACTTCAGTCGCTCAGTCGTGTCCGACTCTTTGCGACCCCATGAATTGCAGCACGCCAGGCCTCCCTGTCCATCACCAACTCCCGGAGTTCACTCAGACTCACGTCCATCGAGTCCATGATGCCATCCAGCCATCTCATCCTCGGTCATCCCCTTCTCCTCCTGCCCCCAATCCCTCCCAGCATCAGAGTCTTTTCCAATGAGTCAGCTCTTTGCATGAGGTGGCCAAAGTACTGGAGTTTCAGCTTTAGCATCATTCCTTCCAAAGAAATCCCAGGGCTGATCTCCTTCAGAATGGACTGGTTGGATCTCCTTGCAGTCTGTATATAGAGTGGAATATTACACAGCCGTTAAATAATGAAATAATGCCATTTGCCGCAACATAGATGGATACAGAGACTGTCATACTGAGTGAAGTAAGTCAGAGAAAGACAAATATGATATCACTTATCAACAGATGAATAGATAAAATGTGGTACATGTATAAAATGGAATACTACTCAGCCATATAAAAGAATGAAATGATAACATTTGTAGCAATATGGTTGGACCTAGAGGTTAACACACTAAGCGAAGTAAGTCAGAGAAAGACAAATAACATATGCTATCACTTATACATATAATCTCTGCTTTTGAATATGCTTTCTAGGTTGGTCATAACTTTCCTTCCAAGGAGTAAGCGTCTTTTAATTTCATGGCTGCAGTCATCATCTGCAGTGATTTTGGAGCCCAAAAAGATAAAATCTGGCACTGTTTCCACTGTTTCCCCATCTATTTCCCATGAAGTGATGGGACCAGATGCCATGATCTTCGTTTTCTGAATGTTGAGCTTTAAGCCATCTTTTTCACTCTCCTCTTTCACTTTCATCAAGAGGCTTTTTAGTTCCTCTTCACTTTCTGCCATAACGGTGGTGTCATCTGCATATCTGAGGATATTGATATTTCTCCCGGCAATCTTGATTCCAGCTTGTGCTTCTTCCAGCCCAGCGTTTCTCATAATGTATTCTGCATATAAGTTAAATAAGCAGGGTGACAATATACAGCCTTGACGTACTCCTTTTCCTATTTGGAACCAGTCTGTTGTTCCATGTCCAGTTCTAACTGTTGCTGCCTGACCTGCATATAGGTTTCTCAAGAGGCAGGTCAGGTGGTCTGGTATTCCCATCTCTTGAAGGATTTTCCACAGTTTATTGTGATACACACAGTCAAAGGCTTTGGCATAGTCAATAAAGCAGAAATAGATACACTTCTGGAACTTTCTCTTGCTTTTTCCATGATCCAGTGGATGTTGACAATTTGATCTCTGGTTCCTCTGCCTTTTCTAAAACCAGCTTGAACATCTGGAAGTTCACGGTTCACATATTACTGAAGCCTGGCTTGGAGAATTTTGAGCATTACTTTACTAGTGTGTGAGATGAGTGCAATTGTGAGGTAGTTTGAGCATTCTTTGGCATTGCCTTTCTTTGAGATTGGAATGAAAACTGACTTTTCCAGTTGTGTGGCCACTGCTGAGTTTTCCAAATTTGCTGGCATATTGAGTGCAGCACTGTCACAGCATCATCTTTCAGGATTTGAAATAGCTCCATTGGAATGCCATCACCTCCATTAGCTTTGTTTGTAGTGATGCTTTCTAAGGCCCACTGACTTCATATTCCATGATGTCTGGCTCTAGGTGAGTGATCACACCATCGTGATTATCTGGGTTATGAAGCTCTTTTTTGTACAGTTCTCTGTAGTCTTGCCACCTCTTCTTAATATCTTTTGCTTCTGTTAGGTCCAGACCATTTCTGTCCTTTATCGAGCCCATCTTTGCATGAAATGTTCCCTTGGTATCTCTAATTTTCTTGAAGAGATCTCTAGTCTTTCTCATTCTGTTGTTTTCCTCTATTTCTTTGCATTGATCACTGAGGAAGGCTTTCTTATCTCTTCTTGCTATTCTTTGGAACTCTGCATTCAGATGCTTATATCATTCCTTTTCTCCTTTGCTTTTCACTTCTCTTCTTTTCACAGTTATTTGTAAGGCCTCCCCAGACATTACTTTGCCAGCAAAGGTCCGTCTAGTCAAGGCTATAGTTTTTCCAGTCGTCATGTATGGATGTGAGAGGTGGACTGTGAAGAAAGCTGAGTGCCGAAGAATTGATGCTTTTGAACTGTGGTATTGGAGAAGACTCTTGAGAGTCCCTTGGACTGCAAGGAGATCCAACCAGTCCATTCTAAAGGAGACCAGTCCTGGGTGCTTTTTGGAAGGAGTGATGCTAAAGCTGAAACTCCAGTACTTGGGCCACCTCATGCGAAGAGTTGACTCATTGGAAAAGACTCTGATGCTGGGAGGGATTGGGGGCAGGGGGAGAAGGGGACGACAGAGGATGAGATGGCTGGATGACATCACCAACTTAATGGACGTGTGTTTGAGTGAACTCCGGGAGTTGGTGATGGACAGGGAGGCCTGGCGTGCTGTAATTCATGGAGTTGCAAAGAGTCAGACACGACTGAGCGACTGAACTGAACTGAATACATGGAATCTAAAATATGATATAAATAAACTTATTTACAAAACAGAAGCAGACTCACAGATACAAGAAACAAACATATGGTTACTGAAGGGGAAAGGGCCTGGGAGGAAATAGTAGGAATTTTGGATTAACATATATATATATACTGCTATCTGGGGGCTTCCCTAGTGGCTCAGATGGTAAAGCCTCTGTCTGCAATGCAGAAGAGCCGGGTTCAATCTCTGGTTTGGGAAGATCCCCTGGAGAAGAAAATGGCAGCCCACTCCAGTATTTTAGCCTAGAAAATCCCATGGACTGTGGAGCCTGGTAGGTTACCATCCATGGGATTGCAAAGAGTCAGACACGACTGAGCGACTTCACTTTCACTGCTATTTGTAAAATAGATAATCCACAAGGACCTACTGTATAACACTGGGAACTATATTCAATGTCTTATAATGAACTATATTTGAAAAGAATATGAAAAAGAACATATATTTGTATAACTGAATAAATTTGCTGTGTAGCAGAAACTAATGCAACATTATAAATCAACTATCAATCAATTTGTTTTTTTAAAAGGTAAAACAGCTTTTGTGCATACAAACTAGTGGAAAATACAATAGACAAAATATTATCCACAAAAAAGGAAGAAAACATTTAGGAGTAACTTTAATATGGAATGTGCAATTAATTTTCTATGATGACTAGCCCTCTACTGAGCAACATACATGAATTCTTGAATGGACAGCCATGTCTTATTCCTGGGTAGGATGATTAAATATTGTAGAGATATAAGTTGTCCCTAAAGTAAACTTAACACAATCTCAATCAAAACCCCAACAAAATGATTAATGGCTCATTTGTAAAAATATAACAGAAATATTAGAAAGAAACTGGATAATGAATTACTCAACCAATTTATTTATTTATTTATTTATTTTTTATTGAAGGAAAACTGCTTTACAGAATTTTGCTGTTTTCTGTCAAACCTCACCATGAATCAGCCATAGGTATACATACATCCCCTCCCTTTTGAACCTCCCTCCCATCTCCCTCCCCATCCCACCCTTCTAGGTTGATACAGAGCCTCTGTGTGAGTTTCCTGAACCATACAGTAAATTCCCATTGGCTATCTATTTTACATATGGTAATGTAAGTTTCCATGTTACTCTTTCCATTCATTTCACCCTCTCCTCCCCTCTCCCCATGTCCATAAGTCTATTCTCTATTTCTGTTTCTCCATTGCTGCCCTGAAAATAAATTCTTCAGTACCATTTTTCTAGATTCCGTATATATGCATTAGAATATGATATTTATCTTTCTCTTTCTGATTCAGTTCACTTTATATAATAGGTTCTAGGTTCATCCACGTCATTACAGCTGCCTCAAATGTGTTCCCTTTTATGGCTGAGTAATATTCCATTGTGTATATGTACCACAACTTCTTTATTCATTCATCTGTCGATGGACATCTAGGTTGCTTCCATGTTCTAGCTATTGTAAAGTGAGGTCGCTCAGTCGTGTCCAACTCTTTGCAATCCCGTGGACTGTAGCCCACCAGGCTCCTGTGTCCATGGGATTCTCCAGGCAAGAATACTGGAGTGGGTTGCCATTTCCTTCTCCAGGGGATCTTCCCGACCCAGAGATTGAACCCAGGTCTCCTGCATTGCAGGCAGATGCTTTAACCTCTGAGCCACCAGGGAATCCCAGCTATTGTAAGTAGTGCTGCAATGAACAATGGGAGGCAGGTGTCTCTTTCAATTTTCATTTCTTCAGGGTATATGCCTAAGAGTGGGATTGCTGGGTCATATGCTGGTTTTATTCCTAGATTTTTAAGGAATCTCCATACCATCTTCCATCGTGGCTGTATCAATTTACATTCCCACCAACAGTGCAAGAGTGTTGTTCCCTTTTCTCCACACCCACTCCAGCATTTACTGTTTGTGGACTTTTTGATGATGGCCATTCTGACTGGTGTGCAGTAATATCTCATTGTAGTTTTGATTTGCATTTCTCTAATAATGAGCGATGTTGAGCATCTTTTCATGTGTTTGTTATCCATCTGTATGTCTTCTTTGGAGAAATGTCTGTTTAGGTCTTTTTCCCACTTTTTGATTGGGTTGTTTGTTTTTCTGGTATTGAATTGTATGATCCACTTGTATATTTTGGAAATTAATCCTTTGTCTGTTGTTTCATTTGCTATTATTTTCTCCCATTCCGGGGGTTGTCTTTTCACCTTGCTTATAGTTTCCTTTGCTGTGCAAAAGCTTTTAAGTTTAATCAGGTCCCACTTGTTTACTTTTGTTTTTATTTCCATTACTCTAGGAGGTGGGTCACAGAGGATCTTGCTTTGATTTATGTCAACACATGTTCTGCCTATGTTTTTCTCTAAGAGTTTTATAGTTCCTGGTCTTGCATTTAGGTCTTTAATCTATTTTGAGTTTATCTTTGTGTTCAACCAGTTTTTAAAGTATATTAAAAGGGTACAGAAAATTGAAACTTGGCATAGGCACTGTAAACATAAAGGTCAACCGAAGCAAACAGTCAAACTATCAGTCCAAGCACATGATAAATAGCATGTGATAAAGATGCCCTTTCCCCTAGGCATGTGTGTATATGTGGGTGAGAGAAGAGAAATGGATTAATGAGGCAACTGGCTACCTTCATATAGATCCCACCCTGTATAAGAAAAGATCCATAGAGTGGTCCCACCTTATTTACTTACATGCATGTATATCTCAGTGATATCAAAGGTTTAAAGTGAAAACTAAAACAAATAAAATCCATTAAATAAAAGAGTTAACCTTCTATTCCTGGCCAATTGCCATGCCATGCCATGAGCATCATCCTTGATTTCAGCCTCTCTTACAACATCACTTTTAATTAACTACATTTTATTTCTTCTACACCTTAAATATCTCCAGCATCCATCTCCAGTCTGTCTCCCCACTGCAAAACCTTCCAACATGTTGCCTTAGTTCAGTGCAGTAGGATCCTGTTTGGTGTCTGACTTCTAACATGGTCTGAGTCTAATCCATATTTCATGGAGCAATAGTTCTAAAACCAGGTGCGACCTTTTTAACCCCACGTTCACTTCCTTGACTCCTCACTGCTCTCGGGACCAAGTCCAGCAGCTTGTCTTTGGCCCCAGGGCCCTTCATGTTCCAGCCCCTTCTTTCTCTGGCATCATCTCTCCTGCTATCTCTGTATCATCCCCCAAATAGTGAACTGCTCAGTTTCTAGAATTTGCCAACCTTTTCCTCCAAATCTTCTTATAGTACTGTTCTCCTCATAGCACTGTTCTTCAGGTCTGGGAGCCTCCCATGCCCCCCTTGATATCTTGGACTTTGTTAATGAAAGCCTTGTATTTACCTGACCATCTCCCCACAGGAAGTAAGTTTTGTGGGTTCAGGGATCATGTCTGTCTTATCCATCTTGGATCCCCCAGAATTTAGTATTATACTTAGAACATAGTAGGAATTCACTAAGTATTTGGTGAATGAATTGAACTGTGCTTGTATAAATCAGTTTTTCTCAGTAAAAAGCAAAAAAATAAATTAACATTATACAATTGATAGTTAATGGCAAAGTTTTACCAACTGGCATTAATGGAACCCTGGGCTGTGCCTGAGCCAGCGCTGCTCAGTGCTATAAACAGCATGGACTATTCACAGAATTATAGATTGCTGTTCAAGGACAGTCTCCTCTGACTTCCAGGTATTTTCAACAATGCCAGCTGCTCAGAATTTGACCCCCTGAGGTTTAGATTTAGGGCTGGAGGTCCAAAGTGAGGAGAAATCCCATCTCTGATCCTCTTTTGCTTCCTGCTTCTAGATCCTTCAGCTGAAGTTGCTTCAGACTCATCTTGCTCACCATTGCAGTGGAAATGGGATCTTAGAAATTTGAAAAATATTTTCCATGTAAGTACCAGTTTGTTTTCTCAAGGTCATGTGATTGATGAAAATGTGGCACTTGCTAGTAAAAATGGGTGGGGGTTTCAGGTTAAGGGAGTTGCCAATTGGCTGAAAGACCTCCTGGGGGCCAGGACACCCCAGGTCTGTGGGCAAGTGTGTCCCCCATGGGCACTCAGATGGACTGGGTGAATTGCTTGGGACTGAGGTCTTTTCCTCCTCAGCTCTAAAGTTAATCTGGTGTTCTGTCAATTCCAGCTGGTCTAGGGTCATGTTGCTTCATCTCTATATAAATACAAAGTCTTTATGATTTAATACTTTAAAGAATCATGAGGCGGCAACACTGAATAGGAAGAAACTATTGGAGAAAAATGGTAAATGTAACCTGTGGTTTCTGCCTCTCTTCTGAATGGCTTTTCCAAACTGTCTGCAAAAGAAAGTGTGTTGCTGCTGTTCAGTCCCTCAGTCATGTCTGACTCTTTATGACCCCGTGAACTGCAGCACGTCAGGCTACCCTGTCCTTCACAGTCTCCTGGAGTTTGCTCAAATGCACATGAATGCATTGAGTCAGTGATACCATCCAACCTTCTCATCCTCTGTCACCCCCTTCTCCTCTTGCCCTCAGTCTTTCCCAGCATCAGGGTCTTTTCCAATGAGTTGGCTCTTCGCATCAGGTTGCCAAAGTATTGGAGCTTCAGCATCAGTCCTTCCAAAGTATATTCAGGGTTGATTTCCTTTAGGATTGATTGTTTTGATTTCCTTGCTGTCCAAGGGACTGTCAGGAGTCTTCTCCAGCACCGCGTCCAACAGCCAATATCCATTGGCCAGTTAAGGTTTACACACTCAACAAGGATCGGCAGTGGGATAACCAGAGCACTGAGCATGTCTTCCAGCTATGTGGAGCTACTCAAGGGCAGGTCCCAGCTAGTCAGGGCCTGACAAATGTGGTCCACTGGAGAAGGGAATGGCAAACTACTTTAGTATTCTTGCCTTGAGGACCCCATGGACAATATGAAAAGGCAAAAAGATATGACAATGAAAGATGAGCCCCCAGGTTGGTAGGTGTCCAATATGCTACTGAGGAAGAGCAGAGAAATAGCTCCAGGAAGAATGAAGAGGCAGAACCAAAGTAGAAATTATGCCCAGTTGTGGATGTGTCTGGTGGTGAAAATAAAGTCCCATGCTGTAAAGAACAATACTACATAGGAACCAGGAATGTTAGGTCCACGAGTCAAGGTAAATTGGATGCGGTCAAACAGGAGATGGCAAGAGTGAACATCAATCGACATTTTGGGAATCAGTGAGCTAAAATGGATGGCAATCGGTGAGTTTAATTCAGATGGCCATTATACTGTGGGCAAGAATCCCTTAGAAGGAAAGGAGTAGCCCTCATAGTCAGTAGAAAAGTCTGATATGCAGCACTTGGGTGCAGTATCAAAAACGACAGAATGATGTCCATTCATTTCCAAAGCAAACCTTTCAATATCACAGTAATCTGAGTCTATGCCCCAACTGATGCTGAAGAAGCTGAAGTTGAACGATGCTATGATGACCTACAAGACCTCCTAGAACTAAGACCAGAAAAAGATATCCTTTTCATCATAGGGGACTGGAATGCAAAAGTAGGAAGTCAAGAGATACCTGGAGTAACAGCCAAGTTAGGCTTTGGAGTAGAAAATGAAGCAGGGCAAAGACTAACAGAGTTTTGCCAAGAGAACGCACTGTTCACAGCAAACACCCTCTTCCAACAACACAAGAGACGACTCTACACATGGGCATCACCAGATGGTCAATTCCAAAATCAGATTGATTGTATTCTTTGCAGCGGAAGATGGAGAAGCTCTATACAGTCAGCAAAAATAAGACCAGGAGCTGACTGTGGCTCAGATCATCAGCTCCTTATTGCAAAATTCAAGCTCAAATTGAAGAAAGTAGGGAAAACCACTAGGCCACTCAGGTATGACCTAAATCAAATCCCTAATGATTATACAGTGAGGTGACGTATGTGATTATACAGAGATGATGAATAGATTCAAGGGGCTAGATCCGGTAGACAGAGTGCCTGAAGAACTATAGATGGAGGTTCGTAACATTGTACAGGAAGCAGTGACTAAAGGAGGCTGTGACAAAAGCCCTTCCCAAAAAAAGAAATGCAAGAAGGCAAAGTGTCTGAGGAGGGTTTACAAATAGCTGAGAAAAGAAGAGAAACAAAAGGCAAAGAGAAAGAGAAAGATACACCCAACTGAATGCCGAGTTCCAAAGAATAGCAAGGAGAGATAAGAAAGCCTTCCTTAGCGATCAATGCAAAGAAATAGAGGGAAACAATAGAATGGGAAAGACTAGAAATCTCGTCAAGAAAATTAGAGATACCAAGGGAACAGTTCATGCAAAGAGGGGCACAATAAAGGACAGACATGGCAAGGACCTACCAGAAGAGGTGGCAAGAATACACAAAAGAACTGGGCGAAAAACCTCTTAATGACCCATATAACCACAGTGGTGGGGTCACTCACCTAGAACCAGACATCCTGGAATGTGAAGACAAGTGGACCTGAGGAAGCATTACCACAAACAAACCTAGTGGAGGTGATGGAATTCCAGCTGAGATATTTCTAACCCTAAAAGAAAGGTTAAAAAGAACAAAAAATCCCCATTAACTTAGTGTGTGAGGACCGCAACATGTTGTGGTTTTGCCTGTTAAATTATTTACTCCTTTGGGCTTTAGTCTAGCTGTCTTGATGTATTGGCAGGAGACTTCTTGCAGAAAGGTTTCAAATGGATTTAGAATTTAAACCTAACTCGTGCAGTCAGCGCTTTGAGAAGGAAGCACTGAACATCTACACCAGATATGAGGGTCATCCCTTCAGCCTCGTTCATGGCTTCATCCCTTAGTAATAGAACGTTCCTTCAGTGTCTTGGAGACAGACATATGAGTTATAATGGACTAAATGGAATGAAATGCAGCAAGTAGACCATTTGGGAGTCATCTCTCCTGAAGCCAAAAACTTCATCATAAACAGTTTGTAGAGGATCGGTTGGGAGAGAATAACTGATGATAACAGTTTTGAATTTTATTCAAAGTGTTGCCTCCATTTCGGTGACAAGATTATTATTAATTCCCATGAAGCAGGGAGGACTCTGGCTCACGAATCAAACATGTGATCTCAAGAGACTGAGTTTACACCCTTCTGTTACTATGTATTAGAGCCAAGCATTTTTCCTACTTGGAAACCTTAACCACCCTGAATAGATACCAATTTTCCCTTCGCATGATCTTTAGGAATGGCTTACCACAGGACCCTTGATAACTAGAAATACTTAGCAGTTCCTTCTCATTATGAGTTTGTTTTGTTTTCTTTTCTAAATAAAGGAAATGCCCTGGAGTTAACCTTCCTTCACCAGACCAAAACATAGAAGATATAAAAATACTGCCTTCCCTTAGTCACAGTGGTAAGCAGCTGCTTTTGGCTGCTCAGCATCTGTTCTCCATATTTAATGCCCCAAGGCCTTTCCTTCATTTAGTGCGGCAGGTCAGCGTCTCATGGGCATACTGGCCAGCACAGTAGCCACTGGCCATTTGTAGCTACTGAGCACTTGAAATGTATCTGATGAACTAATTTCTTAATTTCATTTTAATTAACTTTTTTAAATGTTAAAAACTGATGCTTTTAAAAACTTTTAATGTGCATGAAACAATTCAAGTATATGAATCTATTATTTCAACTGTAAGTTTTATGAAAACTACAATTAACTTTTTTACAGTTCAAGTATTTGCATTGAAAAATTAGCTTCCAAATTGAGATGTATTGTAAATGTAAAATATACTTTGGATTTTAGGGGGAAAAGTGAAAAATATCTTACTGGTAATTGTTGTTATTGATTACATGTTGGAATGATAATATATGGGTGTGTGTGTGTGTGTCTGTGTGTGTCTGTGTCTGTGTGTGTGTATGCTCAGTCACTTCAGTCATGTCTGACTCTGAGACCCCATGAACTAGAGCCCACTAGGCTCTTCTGTACATGGGATTCTCCAGGCAAGAATACTGGAGTGGGTTGCCGTGCCCTCCTCCAGGGGACCTTCCTGACCCAGGGACTGAACCTGTGTGTCTCTGGCATCTCCTGCATTGCAGGCAGATTATTTACTGCTGAGCCACCAGGGAAGCCCCAATATTTGGATATATTAGGTTAAATAAAATATATAGTTAAAATTAATTTTTCATGTTTCTTTAAATGTAGTCATGTATGGATGTGAGAGTTGGACTATAAAGAAAGCTGAGTGCTGAAGAATTGATGCTTTGGAACTGTGGTGTTGGAGAAGACTCTTGAGAGTCCCTTGGACTGCAAGAAGATCCAACCAGTCCATCCTAAAGGAGATCAGTCCTGGGTGTTCATTGGAAGGACTGATGTTGAAGCTGAAATTCCAATACTTTGGCCACCTGATACGGAGAGCTGACTCATTTGAAAAGACCCTGATGCTGGGAAAGATTGAGGGTGGGAGGAGAAGGGGATGACAGAGGATGAGATGATTGGATGGCATCACCAACTCAATGGACATGAGTTTGGGTGAACTCTGGGAGTTGGTGATGGACAGGGAGGCCTAGCGTGCTGCTGTTTATGGGGTCGCAAAGAGTCGGACACGACTGAGTGACTGAGCTGAACTGAAATGTGGCACTAGACAATTTAAAACCATACATGTGGCAGATGCTATTTCTTTTTTCTCTCTCTGTTGCAGAACAGGCCCTGGTGATCTCTGCAATGAGTTTGGCCAGCCAGGTGCTCCTCGGAACCTGAGTGGCGGGGTGGGGCAGAGGTGCAGCTGAGGAGCGTGGGGCCCAGGGAGGTCAGCTCTGCTGGTCAGCTGCTCTCCCTCCCTGTGGCCTTTCCTGGCAAGAGCCTCCAGGCTTTCTTGGTCTTCTGCTTCCATACTCGCCTAGCAGATTTCCCTTAGCACACCTTAGCCAGTCTCTTCCTGGGGTTTTCAGCCAGACACTCTAAAACAGACCTGATCAGGATTTGCAGGGAGTGGCCCTCGTTTCTTCAGAATCCCTTCAAGTCACTCCTGAAGTCACCATCACCAGCACTGGATTTGGGTTGGGCTGGGGCACTTGAGTCTTCGTTAAACTGGGATTCTGATGTTCAACCAGAATTGAGATTGAGAAACAGGGCTTTAGGTCTTTTAGGCTTCTGCATGGCCAGTGAGTGGAGAAGGGCATGGCAACCCACTCCAGTATTCTTGCCAGGAGAATTTCATGGACAGAGGAGCCTGACAGTCTACAGTCCAGGGAGTCGCAGAGAGTCAGACACGACTGAGTGACTAAGCACACACATGGCCAATGAGTAAGCATGAGTCAGTGCTGCACACTCCTGATGGAGAGGAAAGCAAACTTCCTGGGATCTGTGCACTCCAGTAGCTGGAAGAATTCCGTTGACACATTCAACAAATGTTTAGTGAGGATCTAATACCCACTGGCTGGGCATTGTTCTAGACACCAAGTGTGTAGCATTGAGGCAAATACACAAATCCCCTCTCTGCCAAAGCATACTTCTTAATGGGAAGTGGGGGGATAATAAGCCAAATAAAAAAGAAAGATACATAGTATGTTACAAGCTGGCCATTCTCACGAGAAAGCCAAACCAGAGGAAGCAGTAAGGAGTGTATGTGTGTATACATTAGAAGGGCAGAGACATTTGGATGGGGTAATCACAGAGAAAACACCTAAAATGTTACATTTACAGGAAGGGAGCAAGCCTTGAGAATACAGGACTCGGGGAGAGTTTTCTAAGTGAGAGAATCCCTCTGTCCTTGGAATTCTCTAGACAAGAACACTCGAGTGGGCTGCCATTCCCTTCTCCAGGGGATCTTCCCAACCCAGGGATCGAACCAGTGCAGAGCCTGTACTGCAGGCAGATTTTTTACCATCTGAGCTACCAGGGAAGTGTAATCATTTATTAACACATAGATACAAAATCTAGAAAAATGGTATGGATGAACCTCTTTGCAGGGTAAGAATAGAGACACAGAGAATAGATTTGTGGACACAGTGGAGGAAGGGAGGGTGAGATGAACTGAGAGAGTAGCATGGAAACATACACATTCCCATATGTTAAGTAGATAGCTAGTGGTAGAGGCTGCTGGCCAGTGCCCTGTCCCAGCGGCATGCCAATGCTGACCCGTGCCTCTGCAGGAGACCCTCAAACACTCCCAGAGGAGTCAAAGAATACACAGTTGTTCTATTTTCTTGCTGGATTTTGACTTGTTCCCTTCTTACAACTCTGTCGTCTTCCAAGTCACACGCATTATCAACCAGAATCTTTGGAACATCATCAGTGTCTTTAACTTGCAGAATTGTTCTCTCAGATCATATGTATCTTTAAATGTGGACTGTGCTGCGTTGGAATAAAGCAAAGCCTTGTCCATGTTTCATGTACAGATCCCTCACCACTATAAATGGTCTGTTTCTATAGTATCCAAGATTTCACACATATACTGTTGTACATCTACTTTTAACTTACTATCTATAAGAATCTTATATTGTAGGACTATATTTTCAACAAAGATTCCTTGAATAAAGTGTATAATGAGAGTAAAAAAGAATAGATAGCTACTGGGAAACTGCTGTATGACACAGGGAACTCAACCTGGTGCTCTGTGATGACCTACAGGGGTGAGACGGGGGATGGAGTAGGAGAGAGAGTCTAGAAGGAGGGGATATATGTATACTTAAGGCTGAGTCATATATGGCAGAAACCAACACAACATTGTAAAGGAATTACTCTCCAATTAAAAATAAATTTTTAAAAGAAACTCTTGTTTCACAAAACTTATTGCAACCACACTCTTACACTAGAATGTTTATGGATTTTCTTCATGATAATCACAAAATTATGAGAAAGGGGTATCCTGAAGAAATAAAAATATTATGGCAGGATCATAAACCTTGAATGCTTTTTGCCCTGAATTAAGTGAGGGCTCTTCCCGAATCCTAATTTGGAAAATTAGAAAATTCTAATGATCACTGAATGTGGTTTTGTTTTTCTTAGTTATCCTGTCTTCCCTCTGTACCTTGAGCTGATCACAGCACTCTGGCTGATTAGGTTGGACTCCACATCAAGAAAATTTAAAAAAATATGCCCCACTTCTTAGAATAATGGAAATAAAAACAAAAATAAACAAGTGGGACCTAACTAGTTTAAAAGATTTTGCACAGAAAAGGAAATTATAAACAAGGTGAAAAGACAACCCTCAGAATGGGAGAAAATAATAGCAAATGAAACAATGGACAAAGGATTAATTTCCAAAATATACAAGCAGATGATACAACTTAATACCAGAAAAAAAAAAAAACAAACCACAACCCAATCAGATAGTGGGAAAAAGACCTAAACAAACATTTCTCCAAAGAAGACATGCAGATGGCTAACAAACACAAGAAAAGATGCTCAACATCGCTCATTCTTAAAGAAATGCAAATCAAAACTACAATGAAATATCACCTCACACTGGTCAGAATGACCATCATCAAAAAGTCTACAAACAATAATTGCTGGAGAGGGTGCGGAGAAAAGGGAACCCTCTTGCACTGTTGGTGGGAATGTAAATTGATACAGCCATGATGGAAGACAGTATGGAGATTTTTTTAAAAATTAGGAATAAAACCAGCATACACCTAGCAATACCACTTCTAGGCATATACCTGAGGAAACCAAAACTGAAAAAGACACATGTATCCCAATGTTCCTTGCACACTATTTACAATAGCTAGGACATGGAAGCAACATAGATGTCCATCAACAGATGAATGGATAAAAAAATTGTGGTACATATATACGAGGGACTACTACTTGGCCATAAAAAGGGAACACATTTGAGTCAATTCCAATGAGGTGGATGAACCCAGAGCCTATTATACAGAGTGAAGTAAATCAGAAAGAGGAAAACAAATATCATATATTAACACATATACATGGAACCTAGAAAGATGGTACTGATGATACCTATCTGCATGGCAGCAATGGAGACACAGACATAGAAGAGACTTATGGACAAGGGTACAAGGCAGGAAGGAGAGGGTGAGATAAATGGAGAGAGTAGCTTGGACGCATACACACTACCATATATAAAACAGATAGCCAGTGGAAATTTGTTGTATTACTCAGGGAACCCAAACTGGGGCTCTGTAACAATCTACAGGGATGGGAAAAGGTGGGAGATGGGAGGGAGGTTCAAGAAAGAAGGGACATATATACACCTATGGCTAATTCATGTTGATGTATGGCAAAAATCAAACCAATATTGTAATGCAATTTTCCTGAATAACTGAATTTTCCTAAATAACTGAATTTTTTAGTAAAGAAAAAAAAGTAAATGTACATTCTCTGAATTGTTAAATACTCATTAAAAACAAGTATTTCATCAGTTGATCAGCCCAAACTGCTGTGTGCCCCCACTGCTGGGGCTCTAATATCCCTTCTCAGTCCCAGAGAAGACTTTTATGTTCGCTTTCAGTCTGGGTCTGTTGCCCAGCCTCTGTGTTCTTGGGCTAATGCTCGGGCTTCCGTTCTGCTTTTGTTTGCAGACTTACAAATAAATGCTTGGCCCTCTCAACAACTGCAAATCAGGGATCAGGAAAGCAATCATGCACATGAATTCATTCATTCATACTTTTTTGAGTGCATGCTAGCATGCATGGTTCCAATACACACAAAAAGTGGACTCTACTGAGCAGACAGACCATAAATAAATAGATATGCCAAGTGATCAGTGCTGTGAGAAGAATGGTAGGTAAAGGGGCTGGAGAGCAGGTGATGCTAGTTCAGAACAAGTGGTCAAGAAAGGATCTTTGTGACAGACCTCATTTTCTTGGGCTCCAAAATCACTGGGGATGGTGACTGCAGCAATGAAATTAAAAGACGCTTGCTCCTTGGAAGAAAAGCTATGACAAACCTAGACAGTGTGTTGAAAAGCAGAGATGTTACTTTGCCAACAGAGGTCTGTATAGTCAAATCTATGGTTTTTCAGGTATGGATGTGAGTTGGACCATAAAGAAGTCTGAGCACTGAAGAACTGATGCTTTTGAACTGTGGTGCTCGAGAGGACTCTTGAGAGTTCCTTGGATGGCAAGATCAAACCAGTCAATCCTTAACGAAATCAACCCTGAATATTCATCGGAAGGACTGAAGCTGAAGCTGAAACTCCAATGCTTTGGCCACCTGATGGGAAAGCCATCTCACTGGAAAGGACCCTGATGCTAGGAAAGATTGAGGGCAGGAGGAGAAGGGGACGGCAGAGGATGAGATGGTTGGTTGGTGTCACTGACTCAATGGACATGAGTTCAAGCAAACTCCAGAGACAGTGAAGGACAGGGAAGCCTAGTGTGCTGCAGTCCATGAAGCTGCACAGAGTCGTACATGACTGAGTGACTGAACAGGACAGGCCTATGAGATGCAAACAGACCAGAGTTGTGGGCAGAGCTGGGGAGACATGGGCCTGGGGGAAGCCTTACAAACAGGCTGATGAGAAATTCAGCTCCTCCACGATTACCTGAACTTTCTCTTGTGTGTTCTCAAAGGTTAAACCATCAACTCCTGGAGATCCTTACCTGGCTACTCCCTGGACAAGCCATGCCTCTGTGGCCACTTTCGTGTAAAGCCTTACGGTGACTTCCAGTTGGGCAGCCGCTTCCCCTCCTTCCCTGCTGCTGCCCACTAACTGGTGAGCTCTCCCTCTCTTCCTGCCTTCCTATGTGAGGTTACCTGAAGGACGACTTCTCATCTTAAACCTGTGAGGGCTCAAATGACTGGCAAACCTGGCTGACTGTCCTGGGTGGACTGCTCAGAGTGACTTGCAGTGACAGCGTGGGGAGACCCTGGAAAGGGACCTGTCACTCCCGTGTTTACAGTCAGTCATTCACTCACTGATTAAGGGAAAGGGCCCTTGATCTTACTTTAGTCTTTGTTGACTGGAGTTTTTTCTTTCAACAATCTTTACTATGTTTTTTAATATGATTTTATCTGAATAAATTAAAGGTAGGTGAGAGAGGCGATATGGATCACATGGGGAGAGGACAGCTGTGTATATGACAGACAGAAACAGATCAATTGAAATAAGTCAACCACCAATTCAGCCAGTTTTTCTCAAGGAGGAAAAAATTATCACAAAATTACAATTACCAGATACAACTTTTAATCCTAACTGGTCAGAAACAATCTTGATTTCTTCTAAGTTGCAATTTTTAAAACTAGTAATAAGACTGAATAGCTTGGGTTATAAGATTTTATCTACCTAAAAAAGGATGCCTTATAGAAGGCTTTATTGTTGTTCAGAAGTATCAAAGTATTTTTATACAGCTTCAGTGATTATCACACAAGCCCTCAGTAGATAAAGGTCCTCTAAATTTAAAAGTTAATCCCAGCATACAGAAGGAAATACGAGATACCGTGAGGTTAAGGCGCAAAGGCAAATGTTTACAAAGCCCACATGATACACAAGACTCAGAACCCGGGTCTTTGTCAAATGCTGGGTACCCACTCCCACTCCAAGAAAATATTTAAATAATGACTGAAATAACTTATGCACATCAATAAATTCATGTACAGTTTTAAAGCTTTTTGAATTCAAAATATTTTCATTTGAAAATTAAAAAAATTTGTTGGTAACTGAACTGAACTGATTCTAATGGCAAACTAAAAATGTAACAAGAAATAGGTAAAATTAATTTAAATAATATATTTTATTTAATTCAGTATATCAAAAATATTAACATTTCAACATGTAATCAATATTAAAATGTATTAATGAAACATTTATTTTTTTGTACTAAGTTTTCAAAATCTGGTGTATATTTTGTACTTTCTTAATTTGGATGCTAAATTTTCATTCAAAATACTTGCATTTAGACTTCAAAAAATTTACATTTGCCAAAGACAATTAACATACCCAAGTTATTCTGAGCATACTTAAAAGTTTTCCAGTAACTGAACTGAGAATCTAAATTAATTAAAATTTTTAAAAATCAGAAATTCAGTTCCTAAGTTATGCTGATCATATAATTCAGGTGCTCAAGATTCACAAGTGGTCCAGGGCTGTAGTTCTGGCAGCACTGATTTAACAGGCCACAAGGATGTTGGCTTAGGGTATTGCTTTTAACAAAATAGTGTTCAGAGCAGATTGTTTTTAATCTCCTCTCAAAACTATATAACTTTCTTATAGGTTAAAACATCCATTGTTCATATCAATATTTTATACATAATTAAACTTTTTCTTAATTTTATTTTCTCATAAGATGCATGTCTTCTAGCAAACTTTCAAACATAATCAGATTTTATGGATAAATGCTTCCTGCTGAATTATGAAGAGACTTATAACAATATAAACTCTAAAATGACCCAATCAGTCATGTCTCCTTCAATGCAAACAATACCACACAGTGTTAAACCAACCCCTAAAACCAATGACCAAAAGGAGATCCCACTATATTTTTACAAAGTAGTGATTAAATATTTATTTAATATTTATTTAAATGGAACAATTCCTGAAAGTAAAAAAGTAAAAATATTTGTATGCTCATGATTTAGTTCTCCAGTCTACTTCATGATTTCTTTACAAGTAGTGTGTTTAAAAACTAAATGTTATATACGTTTAGGTGTTAGACTGAAGCTATAAAATTTCCTTTTTCACTTAAACCCTTGAGATTATAAAATTTCAAGTGTGATCCTTGAAATGATAAAAGCCACTGATTAAAACAGATGCTCAAATTTTTACCAAAGAGAGTAATTAATCCTGTGCTCAAGCTGTTGCAAAAGTGGAAAAATATTCAAATGCTGGCACTGATGATGTGTGTATCAAGGTGAGGTGGTATCATCTCCTATATCTTGGCCCTCAGGTTTTGGGCTTGGTCCCTCAGCTCCATTTTTGCAACTGCTGAGAGGTGGACTTCGTCAGGCCCGTCTGCTATGCGCAAAGTCCGTGTTAGGGCATACCTGCAAAAACATAAAGAACAGAGTGTCAGGACTTATCATAGAGAAACCTGACGCTTCAACAGTCACTCTAACTCTAAGCCAAGATTATTAGTGTTTGAAATCTCACCAAGACAGTGATAAGAAAAACTGCACAGGGAAAATCAAGAAAAGTAAGCCCAAGGGCTTGTGAAATGTCATTTTAAAGTCCTCACTTTGGGAGTGGAATCTTAAACGGCATGGTGCAGTGGGCTTAATCTCATTCTTGGTTTGCTGTAGGTACTAGAAGTTGCTAGGAGACATCTTGGGTAAGCCACAGGCCATGAAGATATATAACTTTTATATAATATAAATACATAGTACTATATATTCAGTTCTTTCTTATTAAAAATTGATGGAGGAAAAACTGATGGGGCACCAGATTCTTATCTCCAGTGTGACAGAGAAGGTGGTATCATGTCCAGTGGTTAGTGTACCTTCTTGATCTCAGCACTTACCGTGTGGACACAATGTGTTGGCTGGCAGGAATGGCCGCAGTCTGGCCACACCTATGGGTGTGGGTGGTAAAGCATCCTTAGTGCCTGCCTAAGCCTGGCTCTGGGCCCCTCTTTGACCAGCTCTGTTCCTGTCCTCCTTTCTGTTCCAGGGTGAACCCTCATGAGTTATTTACAGTCCAGGAACGCTTGGTGCATCCTCTCAGGGTAAAAGTGAACATAATTGAGGGAAATGACAATTGTAATCATAAAACTATTTATTGATACACAGATCTACTGTAAAGTACCTATATTACCTCAGTTAGCTTTCAATTAGGCTTTAAAGTAAGTTAGTTATTTTTATTTTCTTTGTAAATAGTATCAAAGCATCTGCAGATATTTAACCCCAACACCATTAAATATAGATGGTGATTAGATGACATGTTAGTCAGAGGGTCCCAGGTGGGGCTAATGGTAAAGAAACTGCCTGCCAATACAGCAGACGTAAGACATGTGGGTTGGATCCCTGGGTTGGGAAGATCCCCTGGAGAAGGGCATGGCAACCCACTCTGGTATTCTTGCCTGGAGAATCTCATGGACAGAGGAGCCTGGCGGGCTATCATCCATAGGGTTGCAAAGAGTCAGACATGACTGAAACTACTTAGCACACAGAACTCACATGCTAGCCAGAGGGTAATCCTGGGAAATACCCGCAGCTCCACACACTTGGATGGCCCGGTCAATAATTTTGCAGACGGCACGGGGGGCAGCCACTTTAATCATTGCAATCTGTATAAACAAGATGTAAGAAGAATGTTCTTTTCTTAGACAATATGTGTGACAGAATTTGATCTAATCTGTATTTTCTCTGTGAAAAGAAACAAGAGAACTTTTCCACAAACACTCACCACTGAAACAGGATTTTTGATGAAAGCCAACAAAGATCCGCTAATGCAGCCATTAGGCCATATTTCAGTCAACATAGACCTTCTGGAAAGAAATACCTCATCCAAATTACATTCTATTATTTATAACTTGCCTTGCCTTGTTTGCAGAAGGATTTCAGGCAGCTGATAAATGATACTTATCATGTTAGGGATCATAAAGAGGTAAAGAGTCTTCACTAATCATTTTCCCTTAGCAGTGTCATTGATTTTTTAAAAAAATTGATTTATTTTTTACTGAAGGATAATTGCTTTACAGAATTTTGCTGTTTTCTGTCAAACCTCAACATGAATCAGCCTTAGGTATACATATATCCCCTCCCTTTTGAACCTCCCTCCCATCTCCCTCCCCATCCCACCTTTCTAGGTTGATACAGAGCCCCTGTGTGAGTTTCCTGAGCCATACAGCAAATTCCCATTGGCTATCTATTTTACATATGTTACTGTAAGTTTCCATGTTACTCTCTCCATACATCTCACCCTCTCTTCTCCTCTTCCCATGTCCATAAGTCTATTCTCTATGTCTGTTTCTCCATTGTTGCCCCGTAAATAAATTCTTCAGTACCATTTTTCTAGATTCCGTATATATATATTAGAATATGGTATTTATCTTTCTGATACAGTTCACTCTGTTTAATAGGTTCTAGGTTCATTTACCTCATTAGAACTGACTCAAATGTGTTTCTTTTCATGGCTGAGTAATATTCCACTGTGTATATGTACCACAACTCCTTTATCCATTCATCTGTCAATGGACATCTAGGTTGCTTCCATGTTTTGGCTATTGTAAATAGTGCTGTTTTTATTGTAAATAGTGCCATAGACAAAGATAAATTCAAAATGGATTAAAGACCTAAATGTAAGACCAGAAACTATAAAACTCTTAGAGGAAAACATAGCCACAATGCTTGATGATAAATCAAAGCAAGATCCTCTATACCCACCTCCTACAGTAACGGAAATAAAAACAAAAGTAAACAAGTGGGACCTGATTAAACTTAAAAGCTTTAGCACAGCAAAGGAAACTATAAGGTGAAAAGACAACTCTCAGAATGGGAGAAAACAATAGCAAATGAAACAATGGACAAAGGATTAATTTCCAAAATATACAAGCAGATCATACAACTCAATACCAGAAACACAAACAACCCAATCAAAAAGTGGGAAAAAGACCTACACAGACATTTCTCCAAAGAAGACATAGAGATGACTAACAAAAACATGAAAAGATGCTCAATATTGCTCATTATTAGAGAAATGCAAATCAAAACTACAATGAGATATCACCTCACACTGGTCAAAATGGCCATCATCAAAAAGTCTACAAACAATAAATGCTAGAGAGAGTGTGGAGAAAAGGGAACACTCTTGCACTGTTGGTGAAAATGTAAATTGATACAGCCACTATGGAAGATGGTATGGAGATTCCTTTAAAAACTAGGAATAAAACCACCAAATGACCCAGCAATCCCACTCCTAGGCATATACCCTGAGGAAACCAAAACTGAAAGAGATACATGTATCCCATTGTTCACTGCAGCACTATTTACAATAGCTAGAACATGGAAGTGTCATTGATTTTATAGTTATGCTCTTATATAATTATGCTCTTATTCCGAATAAGCCAGAAACAGATGACAAGAAGGACTTTCTAGGAAACATTTCTATGTGGCAGCATAGTGCTCTGCATTCTACACCAACTTGGTTACTCTTCATTGGAACTCTAGGTCATAGGCAGATTAGTTAGATACTTTGCTCAAGGTCAAGAGGTTGACAGAAGGTGACATAACAGGTACAATTCCAAGTCTGTATAAAGTCTAGTATTTTCCTACTTTTTGTTGTGGCATCTTGAGAAAGTTGAAGATATTCTTCATCCTGAAAATCTTTCCCTAAAGCAGCCCAGTGAAAGGAAAACTGGCAAATGACATACATTTATAATCTTTAAACCAAAATCAAATGGAAGCTTCCAATATTCTGAGTGCCCTCCAGTCACCATGAAACCTGGAATGCCCAAAGTGTGGGAGAAACGTATGACTTGGCAGATGGTAGTCCAAAGGTTCTCACCTCTTTCTTAGCACAAGCGCTGCCCAGAGTATCAATGCTGTGAGCAGCTTTCAAGGTCAACAAGCGGATCTCCTCAATGGCAATGCGGCTTTCAGCAATCCAGTGAGCTACTACCTCCTGGAGGGGAACAAAGGGCAGCAGAAGAAGGAGGAGATAAGCTGGTGTCTGAGGTCCACATATAACACATGAAAACAACCTATTCTATACATTAATATTTTTAAATGGAAGACTTAGTTTGATATAACCACCCAACCATATACACAGCATTTGGTATGGCTGCAGGTAACTTTGGAAGATTTTAGAAAAAAAATTTTATTTGCTCATAAAAATAATTTATTTTGGATATTCTGGTGTCTAAAGTCAAGACAGCCAAACTGAGCAACTGTCTTGTTGCCAAGACTCTCCATACTGGCTATTTTAAATGCTAACTGCATAGTCCCATTGAAACTTGTTAAGTGTAAGGTGGTGGATCTGCTTATAGACAGTCTACATAATTCCCAAGACAATTTCAGTGAGAATGGTCCAGCAGTCCTTCATTATACTGTTACTATTATTTATTTAGTAAACATGACTTTTTCTTTGGTGAATAGTTCTATGAATTTTAACACATTCATAGATTGGTATAACTACAATCAAGAGACAAAACAGTTTCATCTTCCCCCCAAAATTCCCTCATACTGCCCCTTAATAGCCCTACCTCTAATCTGTAGAAACCACTGAATAGTTCTCAGTTATTATGTTGTTGTTGAGTTGTGTCCAACTCTTTGCGATCCCATGGAATGCAGCATGCAGTCCTTTGAGCACTCATGTCCACTGAGCTAATGTCCATTGAGTACTCACGTCCATTGAACTAATGATGCCATCCAACCATCTCATCCTCTGTCACCCCCTTCTCCTCCTGCTCTCAATCTTTCCCAGTATCAGGGTCTTTTCTAATGAGTCAGCTCTTCACATCAGGTGGCCAAAGTATTGGAGCTTCAGCTTCAGCATCAGTCCTTCCAATGAATTTTCAGGGTTGACTTCCTTTAGGATTGACTGGTTTGATCTTGTTGTCCAAGGGACTCAAGAGTCTTCTCCAATACCACAGTTCAAAAGCATCAGTTCTTCAGCTCTCAGCCTTCTTTATGGTCCAACTCTCACATCTGTACACGACTACAGGAAAAACCATAGCTTTGATTATATAGACCTTTGTCGGCAAAGTGATGTCTCTGCTTTTTAATATGCTGTCTAGGTTTGTCAGTTATTATACTATTGCCTTTATCCGAAGGTCATATAAATGAATTCTTTAGCATGTGTTCTTTAGAGGCCAGCTTCCTTCACTCAGCATAATTCATTTGAATGTCATCCAAATTGTTCTGTTTATCAACTGTCCATTCCTTTTCATCAGTGAGTAGTATTCCACTGTAGGGATGTACCACAATTTGTTTATCCATTCATCTGTTGAAGGACATTTGGGCTGTTTTCAAGTTTTGGTGATTATTAAAGAGCTCCTGTAAATATCTGTATATGAGTTTTTGTGTGAACATAGCTTTTCATTTTTAAAAGCAAATAGCAGAAGTGGAGTTGTTAGGTCATCTGGTAAATACTTATAAGCTGTCAACATTTTCCAGAGTGACTATGCCATTTTACCTTCCCACCAGCAGTATATGAGAGTTCCAGTTATCAGCACTAGGTATAGTGAGTACTTTTAAGTTTTAGCCATTTTCACAATGTGCAGAGATATCTCATGGTGGTTTTAATTTGTATTTCCCTAGTTGCTGATGTCGGAGAAGGCAATGGCAACCCACTCCAGTACTCTTGCCTGGAAAATCCCATGGGCGAAGGAGCCTGGTGGGCTGCCATCTATGGGGTTGCACAGAGTCAGATACAACTGAAGCGACTTAGCAGCAGCAGCAGCAGCTGCTGATGTGTTTGTTTGCCATCTATACATTCTGTATTTCTCTGTATTTATTAGGCTTCTTTCATTACTTTTATAATTTTTAGCATATAGATAGCATACATTTTGTTATATGTGTACCTATTTCCTTTCTTAGTCTATTGTAAAATGGTATTTAAAAAATTTCAGCTTCCAAATGTTCACTGCTAGCTAGTGGTAAAGCTAGCCAATGCAGGAGCTACAGGAGACGTGGGTTCAATCCCTGGGTCAGGAAGATCTCCTGGAGGAGGGCAATGGCAATCTACTCCAGTATTCTTAACTATGGACAGAGGATTCTGGTGGGTTACAGTCCATAGGGTCGTAAAGAATTGGACATGACTAAAGTGACTTAGCATGCAGTATCTAGAAATAAAATTAATTTTATATGTTGATATAATTCCGAGACTTTGCTAAACTCACTTATTTTTAGTTCTAGGAGGGACTGTTTGTTTTGTTTGGTAGATTCCTAAGGATATTATACTCAATCATGTTGTCTGCAAAGAGGCATATTTTTATTTATTTTTTTCCTCAACTAGGAACTTTCTTTTTCTTGTCTCACTGCAACGGCTAAGACTTCCTCTATGAAGATAAAGAGCAATGGTGAGAGTAAACATCTTTTGTTCTCAATTTCAGGAATTAAAACACTCAGTCTTTCATATTAAGTATGATGTTAGCTATAGAATTTTTAGATGGTCTGAATCAGGTTAAACAAATTCCTTTGTATCTCTAATATTTCATGAATAGATGTTGATATTTTGTCAGTTGCTGTTTTGCATTAGTTGATATGATCATGTGGTTTTTCATTTTAGGCAGTTAATATGGTAGATTACAATGAATAATTTTCTTAATGATTGACATATGAATATGAATCATCCTTGTATTCCTGGGATAAACATCACTTGGTTGTTCTTTTTATATACTGCTAGATTACTCTAGATTTTTGCATCTATAGTGGTCTGTAGCTTGTTGTTCGGTAATTCTGGTCTCATAAATGAGCTGGAATGTGCTTCCTCTTCTTCATTTTTCTGGAAGAGATTGTGTAGAATTGGTGTTTTTTCTTCTTTAGTAGTTCATCAGAATTCACCACTGATACCATTTGGGCCTGAAGATTTCTTTTTTCAAGATATATTAAATTGTGAATTCAACTTCTTTAACAGAAGCATTTAGGGTTATCTATTTCATATTCTTCCAACAACACAAGAGACGACTCTACACATGGACATCACCAGATGGTCAATACTGAAGTCAGATTGATTATATTCTTCACAGTTGAAGGAGAAGCTCTATACAGTCAATAAAAACAAGACCAGGAGCTGGCTGTAGCTCAGATCATGAACTCCTTATTGTACAATTCAGACTTAAATTGAAGAAAGTTGGGAAAACCACTAGGCCATTCAGCTATGACCTAAATCAAATCCCTTATGATTATACAGTGGAAGTGACAAATAGATTCAAGGGATTAGATCTGATAGACAGAGTGCTTGAAAAGCTATGGACAGAAGTTTGTAACACTGTATAGGAGGCAGTGTTCAAAACCACCACCAAGAAAAAGAAATGCAAAAGGCAAATGGTTGTCTGAGGAGGCCTTACAAAGAGCTGAGAAAAGAAGAGATATGAAAGGCAAAGGAAAAAAGGAAAGATATATCTATCTGAATGCAGAGTTCCAAAAGATAAGAAAGCCTTCCTAAGTGAACAATGCAAAGAAATAGAGGAAAACAATAGAATAGGAAAGATTAGTGATCTCTTCATGAAAATTAGAGATACCAAGGGAACATTTCATGCCAAGATGGGCACAATAAAGGACAGAAACAGTATGGACCTAACAGAAGCAGAAGATATTAAGAAGAGGTGGCAAGAATACACAGAACTATACAAAAAAGAACTTCATGATGCATATAACCGTGATGGTGTGATCTATCACCTAGAGCTAGACATCTTGGAGTGCAAAGTTGAGTAGTCCTTAGGAAGAATCACTATGAATAGAGCTAGTGGAGGTGATGGAATTCCAGTTGAGCTATTTCAAATCCCAAAAGATGATGCTGTGAAAGTGCTGCACTCAATACACCAGCAAATTGGAAAACTCAGCAGTGGTCACAGGACTGAAAAAGGTCAGTTATCATTCCAATCTCAAAGAAAAGCAATGCCAAAGAATGTTCAAACTGCTGCACAATTGCACTCATCTCACATGTTAGCAAAGTGATACTCAAAATCCTCCAAGCTATTCTTCAACAGTACATGAACCAAGAACTTCTAGATGTTCAAGCTGGATTGAGAAAAGGCAGAGGAACCAGAGATCAAATTGCCAACATATGTTGGATCATAGAAAAAGCAAGAGAATTTCAAAAAACATCTACTTCTGCTTCATTGACTATGCTAAAGGCTTTGACTGTGTGGATCACAACAAACTGTGGAAAATTCTTAAACAGTTGGGAATACTGGACCACTTTATGTACCTCCTGAGAAACCTGTATGCAGGTCAAGAAGCAACAGTCAGAATCAGACATGGAACAACAGATTGGTTCAAAATTAGGAAAGGAGTATGTCAAGGCTGTTATTGTCACCCTGCTTATTTAACTTATATGCAGAGTACATCAAATGAAATGCTGCCTGGATGAAGCACAAGCTGGAATCAAGATTGCAAGGAGAAATATCAACAAGCTCAGATATGCAGATGAAACCACCTTTAAGGCAGAAAGTGAAGAGGAACTACAGAATCTTTTAATGAAGGCAAAAGAGGAGAGTGAAAAAATTAGTTTAAAATCCAACATTCAAAAACTAATATTGTGGCATCCAGTCCCATCACTTCATGGTAAATAGGTGGGGAAACAATAGAAACAGTGAGAGACTTTACTTTGGGGGGCTCCAAAATCACTGCAGATGGTGACTGCAGTCATGAAATTAAAAGACATTTGCTCCTTGGAAGAAAAGTTACACAAACCAAGACAGTGTATTAAAAAGTAGAGACATTACTTTGCCAACAAAGGTCCATATAATCAAAGCTATGGTTTTTCTAGTAGTCATGTATGGATGTGAGAGCTGGACCATAAAGAATGCTGAGCACTAAAGAATTGGTGCTTTTGAACTGTGGTTTTGGAGAAGACGCTAGAGAATCCCTTGGACTGCAAGGAGATCCAGTCAGTCAATCCTCAAGGAAATCCATCCTGAATATTCAGAAGGACTGATGCTCAAGCTGAAACTCCAATACTTTGGCTACCTGATGCAAAGAGCCAACTCATTAGAAAGGACCCTGATGCTGGGAAAGATTGAAGGCAGGAGGAGAAGGGGACGACAAAGGATGATATGTTGGATGGCATCAGCGACTCAACAGTCATGAGTTTGAGCAAGCTCTGGGAGATGGCGAAGGACAGGGAAACTTGGCGTGCTGCAGTCCATGGGGTCACAAACAGTCGGACACAACTGAGTGACTGAACAACAACAACAATTTCATATTCAGTGAGCTTTGGTAGTTTGTGGGTTTCTGAGGAGTTGGTCCATTTCATCTAAGTTGCTAAATCTATATGATCGGCATACATGCCTGAGGGTGTGTTTCCCAAGATCCAGACCTAGAGTAAAGGAGACTCTACTCAAGCTTCAGCACCAGTCCCCATTCTCTAGTTTAGCCTTTCCCAGAGAACTTTAGACAGTAGTTTAGAGAATACCTGCACAAATTAAGAAACTCATGCTTCCAAAGACTTCTGTTTCTAAGAAGATGGAATAGATGTACTTTCCCCTAGTCCTTCAACAAAGTACAAACCAAAAATGGGCACTGTCTATAAAACAAGCATAACAAGACTCTGAAAGGTAGAGAGAAGAAGGTAGACTGCAAGGGAATTTTGGACCAGAAAAAGAACAGGAGATTAAATTCCCTGGATTTTCTCTTTGTCTCATATATCCCAGACTTGGAGCTGAAGAAGCCAGCAACTTGAAAATGCCAGCGAGCACAGACCAAAATCAAATGAAAAAGAGCATCAACAAAAGTCTACTGTCTATAGCTGAAGGACTGGGAAAGCGCAGCTAGAAAGACAGAAAACTTAGAGAATAACCACTCTATCTATGCCAAATACCACAGAAAAAAATCACTGGCCCCACCCCAACTCATGCCAACACAGGCTTCCACCATTCTGAGTGCTGTAATGAGGTACCTCAACACCCCATCCAGGGTGGTATCAGACAGTGCCAAGTAAGGAATGACACCAGGAACAAGTTCTCTCCTTTCTATGATGTCAGTGGGAACCACTCAGTGATAAGAATACATCTCTCTCCTCAGGTATCAATGTAGGCGGAACGGGAACCTGGACTTCTACCTACTGGCAGAGGTAGTGCAACCCTTTCCTCTAACTGAGTACTGCCAGATAAACCCAGCTAAAATAGAAAGTTTAAATAAGGTCTCAAAATATATTATGAAAATGTTTAGGTTTTAATAAAAAATCATTTGTCATGTCAAAACCCAGGAGGTCTGAAAATGAATGATTATGTGAACACTGAGGTGACAGAGATGTTATAATTTCTGACAAATACTTTAAAGCAACTATAATAAAAATGCTTCAATTAGTAAATGTAAACACAGTAGAAACAAATGAGAAAATAGAAAGTCTCAGTAAAGAAATTTAAATATTAGTAATGAAACAGAAGAAATAAAGAACCAAATGGATATTTTATAACTGAAAAATATAACAATTTAAATAAAAACCTCAGTGAATGGGCAGTGGATGGTTTAGCAAAATGGAGGAGACAAAGGAACAAACCGATGAACAGTAAGACAGGTCAATAGAAATTGATCAATCTAGACCACTGAGAGAAAATAGAGCAAAAAATTCTTTCAAAGACTAGCATTAGGGACATGTGAATTATAACAAAATATCTAACATTTATCTAACATTTAATATCTAACATCTCTGGGAAGATGAGAAAGAGGGCAAGACTGAAAAAATACTCAAAGAAATAATGGCTGAAAACTTCCCAAATTTGGCAGGAGACATAACTTATAGATTTAAGAGGCTGAGTAAACCTAAGGCATAATAAATAGAAGAAATCCATGCCAAGACACATCACAATTAAACTTCTAAAAACTAAAGACAAAATCTTAAAAGCAGCCAGTGAAGAATGAAAATATATGCATATGCTAGGAGGAAATGGCAGGATATTTTTCAAGTGCTGGAAGAAAAGAATTGTCAACACAACCTTATACTCAGTGAAGATATCCTTGTTGTTCAGTCGCTCAGTTGTGTCCGACTTTTTGTGACCCTCCTTAAGGAGAAGAAATCAAGACAGTCTTAGATAAAGGAAAACAGAGAACACTTGCCTACAGACCCTAAATAAGAACTGCTAAAAAAAGCCTTCTAAATAGAGGGGTTAAAGGGAAACCTAGGAAAATCAGGAAGGAATAAACCATGAAAAGAAAAATATGGCTACAGAAATTGGTTTTTCTTTTTCTCTTGAATTTTCTACACTATGTTTGATGTTTATTTTTTTTTGTTTGATGTTTAAAGTAAATATTTTAATACTATGTGATGTCATTCTACATGTACACAGAGGAAATATTTAAAACAATTATATTAAAAATGGTGGAGGTTAAAGGGAAGTAAAGTTTCTTCATTCAAACTGGTCAAATGACGATACCAATAGATTAGTGAGATATATACATACATATATTAATATATGTATTTTTATTATATATCATATGTATCTATATTATAATACCCAGAGCAATCTCTAAAAGAGTTTACAAAGAGATACAATCAGAAACATTCTAGATAAAACAAAGTGGACTTCTAAAAGCGTTAAATTAACTGATTGGAATGCAGGAAAAAACCAGAAACTAAAAACAAACATGAAGTGGCAGCCTTAAGCACTAGCCTCAATCTTATTACAAAGACAATGAACTAAAAAATGTGACCCAACTAACTATATGTCGTCAAGAAATTCACTTCAAATATAATGATATCGGCAGGTTGAAAACAACCTACCAAAAATGAAAAAATATATCATGCAAACATTAATCAAAGGAAAGCTCCTGCTTTCCTATATTAATACCAGATAAAAGTAGACTTCAAAGTACCGAGAATTACTTGGAGGTCAAAGCACAGAGACAGAGAAAGTCATTATATAATGATAAAAGGGTAAATCCTTATGAAGTCATAGCAATCCTAAATGTGTATGCAACAAATAACTGAACTGCTGAATATGTAAATAAAAAACAGAAAGAACTGAAAAGAACAGTAAACAAATCCATAGTTCTACTTGAAGACTTCAACACCCCTCTCTCAACCATTGATAGGACAATTAGAAAACTAGCAAGGATATAGAAGAACTCAACAATAACATCAACCAACAGGATCTAGTAGATATTCACAGAACACTCCACCCAACAAAAGCAGAATCTACATTCTTTTCAAGTATCCATAAAACACATAATACGATAAACCATATCTTAGTCTATAAAGCCAACCTCAACAAATTTTAAAGAACTGAAATAATACAGAATTTGTTTTGTGACCACAATGGAATCAAAAATAGCAAGATAACCTCTAAACACTTGGAAATTCAGTTACACATTCTCGTGACCCACTTCCATGTATCAAAGAGAAATTCCAAGGGAAATTGAAAAATACACTGAATGGAATGAACATGAAAATACAATACATACAAATTGTGGGATACAAATAAAGCAGTACTGAGAGGAAAATTTACAGTGCTAAATGCATAGACTAGAAAAGTGGAAAAGTCTAAAATCTATAATCCAAGCTACCATACCAAGAACCTAGAAAAACAGAGCGAAATAAGTCTGAGGAAAGCAAAAGAAAAGAAATGATAAACAGCAGAAATCAATAACACTGAAAACAAAAGAGAAAATGAAACAAAGATCTTATTAATATTAACTCATAACATATCAATTATTATATTGTATAATTTTATATGTTAATAGTTAATACATATTCTTTGAAAAGAGCAATAAATTTGACAGACCTCTAACTAGACAGACAAAGGAAGGAAGGCACAAATAAACAATTTTGTATCCTTTAGGGGATATCACAGAAGACTATGCAGACATCAATAGGATAATAGGAGAATATTATGAACAACTCTTTGAACAACTCTTTTTGCATTACTATGAACAAAGCTAGTGGAGGTGATGGAATTCCAACTGAGCTATCTCTAATCCTGAAAGATGATGCTGTTAAAGTGCTGCATTCAATATCCCAGCAAATTTGAAAAACTCAGCAATGGTCACAGGACTGGAAAAGCTCAGTTTTCATTCCAATCTCAAAGAAGGGCAATGCTAAAGAATGTTCAAACTACCACACAATTGAGCTCAATTCATACACTAACAAGGTTATATTCAAAATCCTTCAAGCTAGGCTTCAATGTATGTGAACCAAGAACTTCTAGATGTACAAGTTGGATTTAGAAAAGGAAGAGAAACTAGAGATCAAATTGCCAACATTCATTGGATCACAGAATAAGTAACAGAATTCAAGAAAAAGATCTGCTTTATTGACTATGCAAAAGCCTTTGACTGTGTGGATCACAACAAATTGTGAAAATTTCTGAAAGGGATGGGAATACCAGACCACCTTACCTGCCTCCTGAGAAACCTGTATGCAGGTCAAGAAGTAGCAGTTAGAACTGGACATGGAAAAACAGAATGGTTCATAATTAGGAAAGGAAATGGTTCATAATATGTCAAGGCTGTATATTGTCACTCTGCTTCTATGCAAAGTACATCATGTGAAATGCTGGGCTGGATGAAGTACAAGCTGGATTCAAGACTGCTGGGTGAAATATTAACAACCTCAGCTATGCAGATGATACCACCTAATGGCAGAAAGTGAAAAGGAACTAAAGAACCTCTTGATAAGGGTGAAAGAGGAGACTGAAAAAGCCAGCTTAAAACTCAACATTCAAAAAACTAAGATCATGGCATCCGGTCTCATCTTTTCATAGCAAATAGAAGGGGAAAAAGTGGAAACAGTGACAGATTTTATTTTCCTGGGGTTCAAAATAATTGTGGATGGTGACTGCAGCCATGAAATTAAAAGATGCTAGCTCTCTGGAAGAAAAGCTATGACAAATCTAGACAGCATATTAAAAAGCTGAGACGTCACTTGGCTGACAAATATCCATAGAGTCAAAACTATGGTTTTTCCAGAAGTCATGTATAGATGTGAGAGCTGGACCATAAAGAAGGCTGAAAGAAAAAGAATTCATGCCTTCAAATTGTACTGGAGAAGATTCCTGAGAGTCCCTTAGACAGCAAGGAGATCAAACCAGTCAATCCTAAAGGTAATCAATCCTGAATATTCATTGGAAGGACTGATGCAGAAGCTCCAATACTTTGGCCACCTGATGGGAAGAGTCGACGTACTGGAAAAGACCTTGATGCTGAGAAATACTGAGGGCAGGAGGAGATGGGGGCGATACAGGATGTAACAGTTGGATGGCATCACTGAGTCAGTGGACATGGGTTTGAGGAAACGCTGGGAGATAGTGAAGGAAAGGGAAGCCTGGCATGATGCAGTGCATGGTGTCACAAAGAACTGGACATGACTTAGCAACTGAACAACAACATGTTTGCTACAGTACATTGCTTCAGTGGTGGATATTTTGATCAGTTTCCCTATCACAGTGATGTTCAACATGGTAGCCAATAATCATATGCAATGTGAAATATGTTTAGTCTGAAACAAGATGTATTATACATGTGTGAAATGTACATCTAATTTAGAAGAATCAGTTTTTAAAAGAATGTAAAATAACCACTAGTAATATTTTTATATTGATTTCATGTTGAAATGATAACATTTCAGATATATTGGATTAAATAAAATGTATTATTAAAATAAATTTAATCTGTTTCTTTTTACTTTTGAAAAATGTAGCTACTAGAATATTTTCGGAGAAGGAAATGGCAACCATCTTCAGTATTCTTGCCTAGAGAATACCAGGGACAGAGGAGCCTGGTGGGCTGCCATCTATGGGGTCACACAGAGTCGGATATGACTGAAGCGACTTAGCAGCAGCAGCAGCAGAGAATTTTAAATTACATTTCTGGCTTACCCTATTTATTTCTGTTGGATGGCACTGTCCTAGATGTTGAAACCAAGCTCTGAATTGACAATGTCAAACAAAACTCCAGCAGTCAGTGTCTTTTTTTAATGGCTATCCAACTAGGTAACAACAGACTGGTTCCAAAATGAGAAAGGAGTATGTCAAGGCTGTATATTGTCACCCTGTTTATTTAACTTATATGCAGAGTATATCATGCGAAATGCCAGTCTGGATGAAGCACCAGATGGAATCAAGAATGCCAGGAGAAATATCAATAACCTTAGATACGCGGACAACACCACCCTTGTGGCAGAAACTGAACTAAACAGCCTCTTGATGAAAGTGAAAGAGGAAAGTGAAACAGTTGGCTTAAAGCTTAACATTCAGAAAACTAAGATCATGGCATCCGGTCCCATCACTTCATGGCAAATAGATGGGGAAACAATGGAAACAGTGAGAGACTTTATTTTCTTGGGCTCCAAAATCACTGCAGATGGTGACTGCACCCATGAAATTAAAAGACACTCTTTGGAAGAAACGCTATGACCAACCTAGACAGCATAGTAAAAAGCAGACTTGACTTTGGCAACAAAGGTCCATCTAGTCAAGGCTATGGTTTTTCCAGTAGTCATGCATGATGTGAGAGATGGACCATAAAGAAAGCTAGTGCCAGAGAACTGATGCTTTTGAACTGTGGTGTCAGAGAAGACTCTTGAGAGTCCCTTGGACTGCATGGAGATCCAACCAGTCAATCCTCAAATAAATCAATTCTGAATATTCATTGGAAGAACTGATGCGGAAGCTGAAACTCCAATTCTTTGGCCACCTGATGCGAAGAACTGACTCACTGGAAAAGACCCTGATGCTGGGAAAGACTGAAGGCAGGAGGAGAAGGGGATGAGATAAGTTGAGATGGTTGGGTGGCATCACCGACTGGATAGGCATGGGTTTGAGCAAGCTTCAGGAGGTGGTGATTGACAGGGAGCCTGGTGTGCTGCAGTCCATAGGGTTACAAAGAGTCAGACATGACTGAGTGACTGAACTGAACTGAACTGATCAAACTAGGTGATTATAACTTCATGAACAAACCACCATATGCAATTACTTCTTAGCTTTAGAATAAAGGAAAGTGGTCCTAGGTGGATCTTTACAGGCCCTCAGTTCAGTTCAGTTCAGTCACTCAGTCGTGTCCAACTCTTTGCGACACCATGAATTTCAGCACGCCACGCCTCCCTGTCCATCACGAACTCCCAGAGTTCACTCAGACTCACGTCCATCAAGTCAGTGATGCCATCCAGCCATCTCATCTTCTGTCATCCCCTTCTCCTCCTGCCCCCAATCCCTCCCGGCATCAGAGTCTTTTCCAATGAGTCAACTCTTCGCATGAGGTGGCCAAAGTATTGGAGTTTCAGCTTTAGCATCATTCCTTCCAAAGAAATCCCAGGGCCGATCTCCTTCAGAATGGGCTGGTTGGATCTCCATACAGTCCAAGGGACTCTCAAGAGTCTTCTGCAACACCACAGTTCAAAAGCATCCATTCTTCGGTGCTCAGCTTTCTTCACAGTCCACCTCTCACATCCATACATGACCACTGGAAAAACCATAGCCTTGACTGGACGGACCTTTGTTGGCAAAGTAATGTCTCTGCTTTTGAATATGCTATCTAGGTTGGTCATAACTTTTCTTCCAAGGAGTAAGCGTCTTTTAATTTCATGGCTGCAATTACCATCTGCAGTGATTTTGGAGACCCCCAATATAAAGTCTGACACTGTTTCCACTGTTTCCTCATCTATTTCCCATGAAGTGATGGGACCAGATGCCATGATTGTTTTCTGAAAGCTGAACTTAAATTTTTCACTCTCCACTTTCACTTTAATCAAGAGGCTTTTAGTTCCTCTTCACTTTCTGCAATTTGATCTCTGGTTCCTCTGCCTTTTCGAAAACCAGCTTGAACATCTGGAAGTTCATGGTTCACGTATTGCTGAAGCCGGGCTTGCAGAATTTTGAGCATTACTTTACTAGTGTGTGAGATGAGTGCAATTGTGCGGTAGTTTGAGCAAGGGCTTCCCTGGTGGTGCAGAGGTTAAAGTGTCTGCCTGAAATTTGGGAGACCTGGGTTCGATCCCTGGGTTGGGAAGATCCCCTGGAGAAGGAAATGGCAACCTACTCCAGTATCCTCGCCTGGAGAATCCCATGGATAGAGGAGCTTGGTAGGCTACAGTCCATGAGTTGCAAAGAGTCGGACACGAATGAGCAACTTCACTTCACTTTGAGCATTCTTTGGCATTGCCTTTCTTTGGGATTGGAATGAAAACTGACCTTTTCCAGTCCTATGGCCACTGCTGAGTTTTCCAAATTTGCTGGCATATTGAGTGCAGCACTTTCACAGCACCATCTTTCAGGATTTGAAATAGCTCAACTGGAATTCCATCACCTCCACTAGCTTTGTTCATAGTGATGCTTTCTAAGGCCCACTTGATTTCACATTCCAGGATGTCTGGCTCTAGGTGAGTGATCACACCATCGTGATTATCTGGGTTGTGAAGATCTTTTTTGTACAGTTCTTCTGTGTAGTCTTGCCACCTCTTGTTAATATCTTCTGCTTCTGTTAGGTCCATACCATTTCTGTCCTTTATCGAGCCCATCTTTGCATGAAATGTTCCCTTGGTATCTCTAATTTTCTTGAAGAGATCTCTAGTCTTTCCCATTCTGTTATTTTCCTCTATTTCTTTACATTGATCGCTGAGGAAGTCTTTCTTATCTCTTCTTGCTCTTCTTTGGAACTCTGCATTCAGATGCTTATATCTTTCCTTTTCTCCTTTGCTTTTCACCTCTCTTCTTTTCACAGCGATTTGTAAGGCCTCCCCAGACAGCCATTTTGCTTTTTTGCATTTCTTTTCATGGGAATGGTCTCGATCCCTGTCTCCCGTACAATGTCACGAACCTCCGTCCATAGTGCATCAGGCACTCTTATCAGATCTAGTCCCTTAAATCTATTTGTCACTTCCACTGTATAATCATAAGGGATTTGATTTAGGTCATACCTGAATGGTCTAGTGGTTTTCCCTACCTTCTTCAATTTAAGTCTGAATTTGGCAATTAGGAGCTTATGATCTGAGCCACAGTAAGCTCCCAGTCTTGTTTTTATTGACTGTATAGAGCTTCTCCATCTTTGGCTGCAAAGAATATAATCAATCTGATTTCAGTGTTGACCATCTGGTGATGTCCATGTGTAGAGTCTTCTCTTGTGTTATTGGAAGAGGGTGTTTGCTATGACCAGTGCATTTTCTTGGCAAAACTCTATTAGTCTTTGCCCTGCTTCATTCCATATTCCAAGGCTAAATTTGCCTGTTACTCTAGTTGTTTCTTGATTTCCTACTTCTGCATTCCAGTCCCCTATAATAAAAAGGACATTTTTGGGGGGTGTTAGTTCTAAAAGGTCTTGTAGGTCTTCAAAGAACAGTTCAACTTCAGGTTGTTCAGCATTACTGGTTGGGGCACAGACTTGGATTACTGTGATACTGAACGGTTTGCCTTGGAAATGAACAGAGATCATTCTGTTGTTTTTGAGATTGCATCCAAGTACTGCATTTCGGACTCTTTTGTTGACCATGATGGCTACTCCATTTCTTCTAAGGGATTCCTGTCTGCAGTAGTAGATATAATGGTCTTCTGAGTTAAATTCACCCATTCCAGTACATTTTAGTTCACTGATTCCTAGAGTGTCGACATTCACTCTTGCCATCTCTTGTTTGACCACTTCAATTTGCCTTGATTCATGGACCCGACATTCTAAGCTCCTATGCAATATTGCTCTTTACAGCATCAGACCTTGCTTCTATCTCTGATAGATGATCTAAGAAGAATTAAATGGGTGCTCTAAGAACGCGCCAGATTTATTTACTAGGAGAGAACTTTGATAAAGAACTTTTTGCTTTAGTGCCTGGAATAAATTAGAAGGCAGCTGGAAAGGATCTCCAAATTCAGGGAAGTGGAATGTTACTTTGACAAATTAAAAAAGGGAAAAAAAGCGAGCCCAGATTTTTATTTGACCTGTTCACACATCTCTTTAGCTCTTGCCAGATCATTTCCTTTATGCCAAATGCAAGAGGTTTTCAGAGAAGGGAGGCATATTTTTGAAAAGCCCAGGCTTGTTATGCTTGCTACATTAAGTTTACAAAGTGGAAAAGAAATTTCTCTTTAGCACAGTATTAAAACATCTGTCATGAAAGCAGCACTTGAGAGTGCTTTTGTGTGTTCAAGATGCCTGTAGGTAAACCTTTCTGTTCCTCCTTGCACCCCTCTCGGGGTTTGGGTGGCAAATTTGAGAAGAGAAATGTTTATGAAGTGACATTTGATGCCATGAACAACTCTTTAGCTCTTACTCCAGCAGCATTGTGGAGTTGTACTTATAGCCTCAAACTTTCACATCATTTTACCTCCAGGAGTGCCCATCCAACAGTTGAACACTTGCCCTCACTGTTTACTAAAAGGGTTTTCTACAAATTATTCCCAGGTATGTGCCATAAAGCACGCTATATTTTTTCATAAGAACAATGTTATAACTAAGTCATAGATTTGCTAAATAATATTTCATAAAAAAGAAAGCATGGCCTGTAAGAATTCACGGTAAAAAATATACTGTAAAATATTTATAAGGTTATCACAAATGAACTTTATAACTCCTTGTAAAGTACAGTTGAGACAATCTTATAAAATGTACTAAAATATATATGTCCAGCAAATATGGATACAATTTACCACTACAAGTTTGACCTAACAGTACATGTTAGCAATCTTAAGTATTAAATATTTAATAATAATTTTTCTTACCGTCTTAGAAGGGCTTTTAGGGGGATGATTTGGCTATCTCATTGTTCTTAAGAAGCTTTCCATTTCAGCTTAAAGCTCCTTTGAATATTTCTTGTAAGCAAGGAAGTCTGATATGGTAGCATCTTTTCCCTCTTGATAAATATTTTCTAATTTGGATTATAGTGCCTGGATGTAAGTATTGTTCTTTGTAAACAATAGGCTCAGTAGTACATAACTCAGAGGTAAAAATTCAAAATATCATGAACACCCCAGCTAATGCTGGTCCCATTTCTACTTGCATTTCTCCAGTGACAGGGAGCTCACTTCTTTATAAAGCAGTCCTTTCCATTTTTAGATCTCTTTTCTTTCACTGAGTTTTGGGCTATTTTCCTATATCTCTCCACTTATCTGTCTTAATTCCTCCACAGAGCCAGAGAATAAGGCTTCATTCTTCCTTAAAACAGCCCTCTCATGTCCACAGAGAGGGCTACTCTATGAAGTTCTCTAGAGAACGAGAACCGGAGAAAAGTTGAACAGATTATCGACACTTTGTGTGCTGAGGTGTTGAAGCGCTTAAGGAATTATTAAATATTGCACAAAGATAACTATCTCTCATCAGCCTATATATATATATATATATATATATATATATATATATATATATTCACACATAGCTTGAATCTTAGGATTTTTCATTAATGTTTATTGGAATATAGTTGCTTTACAATGTTGTATTAGTTTCTGTTGTACCAAAGTGAATCAGCTACATGTATATATATATATATCCCCTCTTTTTTGGATTTTCCTTCCTGTTTAGGTCGCCACAGAGCATTGCGTCCCTTGTGCTATACAGAAGGTTCTCATTAGTCATCTATTTTATACATAGTAGTGTATATATGCTAATCCCAACCCTCCTATTCATCCTGCCCTGTCCCACCTTGGTATCCATGTTTGTTCTCTACCTCTGTGTCTCTATTTCTGCTTTGCAAATAAGTTCACCTGTATCATTTTCTAATTTTACATATAAGTGGAATCATATGTGGAATATGATATTTGTTTTTCTCTTTCTGACTTAACTCTGTATGACAGTCTCTAGGTCCATCCACATCATCAGACTACATTTAAGTACAGACTACAGATAAATATATTTTGTGGAAAAGAATCACCTTGTTTATGCAGAGGAAATCTCTTTCTGACCAAATAATGTTATTTTGGTTCAAGGTTAGTATAGTGCATTGGGCTACAATAAATTCAAATAAGTAATTATTCTTACATGTGAATAAAGTTTCTTCTTAAAGGCCACCCTTTGGTTTGCTCGTTCACACATGATCTGTAAAGCACGTTCAGCCAAACCTATTGTTCTCATACAGTGGTGGATTCTGCCAGGTCCAAGCCGGCCTTGGGCAATTTCAAATCCCCTACCTTCACCTGTGAAAAAGAAAGGAGAACATGACCACAGCCTATTTCTTTTGTTATTTACACAGATCCTGAGAAAATAATGAACTCTCCTCAATAAAAATGGCATTCCAGTAGGAAAAAAGTAAGTTCTGTAATAAGGTTCATTATACATTTATGGAACTTTGATTTCTAATACATAGAAATGTAAACCACCATCATTAAAAACTTGGATCACTGATCTATATGTCTGTGGAACAAAATAGAAAGCCCAGAGATAAATCCACACACATATGGACACCTTATCTTTGACAAAGGAGGCAAGAATATACAATGGAGTAAAGACAATCTCTTTAACAAGTGGTGCTGGGAAAACTGGTCAACCACTTGTAAAAGAATGAAACTAGATCACTTTCTAACACCGCACACAAAAATAAACTCAAAATGGATTAAAGATCTAAATGTAAGATCAGAAACTATAAAACTCCTAGAGGAGAACATAGGCAAAACACTCTCAGACATAAATCACAGCAGGATCCTCTATGATCCACCTCCCAGAATTCTGGAAATAAAAGCAAAAATAAACAAATGGGATCTAATTAAAATTAAAAGCTTCTGCACAACAAAGGAAAATATAAGCAAGGTGAAAAGACAGCCTTCTGAATGGGAGAAAATAATAGCAAATGAAGCAACTGACAAACAACTAATCTCAAAAATATACAAGCAACTTATGCAGCTCAACTCCAGAAAATAAACGACCCAATCAAAAATGGGCCAAAGAACTAAATAGACATTTCTCCAAAGAAGACATACGGATGGCTAACAAACACATGAAAAGATGCTCAACATCACTCATTATTAGAGAAATGCAAATCAAAACCACAGTGAGGTACCACTTCACACCAGTCAGAATGGCTGCGATCCAAAAATCTGCAAGCAATAAATGCTGGAGAGGGTGTGGAGAAAGGAACCCTCCTACACTGTTGGTGGGAATGCAAACTAGTACAGCCACTATGGAGAACAGTGTGGAGATTCCTTAAAAATTGCAAATAGAACTACCTTATGACCCAGCAATCCCACTGCTGGGCATACACACCGAGAAACCAGAATTGAAAGAGACACATGTACCCCAATGTTCATCGCAGCACTGTTTATAATAGCCAGGACATGGAAACAACCTAGATGTCCATCAGCAGATGAATGGATAAGCAAGCTGTGGTACATATACACAATGGAGTATTACTCAGCCGTTAAAAGAATTCATTTGAATCAGTTCTGATGAGATGGATGAAACTGGAGCCGATTATACAGAGTGAAGTAAGCCAGAAAGAAAAACACCAATACAGTATACTAACACATATATATGGAATTTAGGAAGATGGCAATGACGACCCTGTATGCAAGACAGGGAAAGAGACACAGATGTGTATAACGGACTTTTGGACTCAGAGGGAGAGGAGAGGGTGGGATGATTTGGGAGAATGACATTCTAACATGTATACTATCATGTGAATTGAATCGCCAGTCTATGTCTGACGCAGGATGCAGCATGCTTGGGGCTGGTGCATGGGGATGACCCAGAAAGATGTTATGGGGAGGGAGGTGGGAGGGGGTTCATGTTTGGGAATGCATGTAAGAATTAAAGATTTTAAAATTTAAAAAAAAATAAAAATAAAAATAAAAGACACAATCAAAAAAAAAAAAAAGAAAAAAAAAATAAAAAACTAAAAAAAATAAAAATTTAAAAAAAAAAAAAAAACTTGGATCACATTCAAAAACTCTCTCTTCAGTACCTACTCTGCATAAGTTTTTTGGTTAGTATTGCAATGGTTACCAAGGCACATAAGAAACAGTCCTGAGTTTAGAAACTAGAAGAGGGGCAAGGATGCTAGGGATAAGGGATATGGAGAAGGGCAAGAAAGGCATAGGAGGGAAAGGTGTCTGTTCATCATGGTAACCTGAGGGCCTGGCAGGATCAGGGGCTTATCGAATGGATGAGATAAGGAATACAAGAACCTTCTTGAAAGAGGTGGCATCAAAGATGTTCCCTGAAGGTTGGGTAGGATTCCAACAAGCAAGAGGATGGAGTCATTCAAGGAACACAGTGTTCAGAAACTACTGAGGTTTTATTAAAACAAGTAGAGGCTTGACAATCATGTTTTAGGAAAAAGTATGTTGCTCCGAATTGTATAATTTTTGTATTTAGCTATGTTTTCAATAGATGTGATACCATGTCAAATACTTAAATAAAACCTTATTATTACCAAAGGAAATAATTTTCCCTTATAAATGGAGTAAACAAGAAGGAAAGTATCTAAATTATGGTAGACTTCACATCTTTTTCAGATTTAGACCTGAAAATATATTTTTTAAATTACTAGGGAATCATGTGTTCAATTTATCTCACCTAGTATTAAATTGGTGGCAGGAACTCGCACTTGATTGAAATGGATCTCAAAATGTCCTCCATGGAAATTATCTATAAAATAGAGAATGAGAGTTTAGAGAACAAAATGAGGTGACAAAAAGGTAGTCAGAGATAATTAATCTACTGAAATACGATTCTCAAAGACAGTGGAATTTAAAGGCCTCATATGTCAGACATTTCTAGGTAGATCTGAGCCCTGAACCCCCAGTGCTGTGCAGCCCAAAAAACTTATCAACTGTTTAAGAAATTTTAGATATCATTTCATCCAGAGGTTTTGAATGGATCCTCTGAGATTGTAGAGCTGTGAAAATGAAGATGGCTCCATAGCTCAAATTAGATCATCTTATTATTGTTTTATTATTGCTTCTTCTTTGAAATTTTTAATATACAGGCTTCTGAAGAAAATTTTGCTTGGGGAAAAAAAAAGAAGGCTCCAGTGGTTCAAAATTTGCAAGTGAATTATATAATTCTTTTTTATCACTGTGGAAACCAATGCCTGAAGATGTAAAGAACCTGCTCGAAGGAACAGAGCAGGTTTAGCATTAGAGACAAACCCAAGGCTGGACCTGCAAGTATATTTGCTTCCAGTCTAGGCTTGTTTGCCTCTTGAAAATGCTGGCATGTGACAGAGACTGGGAACACATCCACACTTTGTCTTTACATCATCCTTCCTCCTCGCCAAGTTCTGGAGATAATCTCCAGTTAAGTCCCCACCCTTTTCCTGTCAGAACAGACATTAATAATCAACTCCGTCCACACTATTTCTTTTGGCCTTGGCACAGAGAGTTGGAGAGATACTGGTGAAACGGTCATACTGAAATTTGAAACACAGGCTCTACAATGGTGGGTATTAATAGCCAACCAACATTATAAACCCATTTTCATGGTCTTTTAGGCTATTGTTCTACAACCCAACCACTTAACCTGTGGGTACGTTTTCTAGCTGCAGCCTATAAAAAGCAATCCATCTCTTGAATATTTGCATTAGCTACATTTAACAATAAAGAAAAAGCCAGGGTCACCACAAAACCTAAAGTTCAGTAAACTTAATAACATTTATCATTTGCTGACAGCTACCTAGCTTATTTACATATCTGTATTTATCCTCTGTCTGTCCCCCAGCAAGTAAGCTCCACAAGGGCAGAGATCTTAGTTTACTGTGTTCACTATTGTATTCTGAGCACCTGTAACAGTGCTTGTGTGTGTGCGTGCATGTTAAGTCGTTTCAGTCATATCTGACTCTTTGCGACCATATGGACTGTAGCCTGCCAGGCTCCTTTGTCCATGGGATTCTCCAGGCAAGCATACTGCAGTGGGTTGAGTGCTCAACAAATACTTGCAGAGTGAGAAACCTGAGCAGCAAGGAAACAGTGAACATGAGACTAAGCAAAAGTATCCTTGCTTCTTAGACATTCCACCCAAGGACAGAAGGAAGGAAAAGTTCTGCATTCAAATCAATCAAAACCCTTTGCTTATTAACCCTTGTAGGTTGATTAAGAAAGTTAAAAATGAATATTACTGTGAGTTACTTAATTTTTCACATCTATTTCATTAACCCTTCCTCCTGGATGATGAAAAGAAGACTGGCACACAGAGTTGCTGTGCCTTAAATGCCAGTTTGCCCTTTCCCCAAAGCAGACAAAATGTGGTAGAATGCTGCACCACCTCTCTTTTCATTTGTTCTATTCTGAACTCCACTGGTAATTTATACTAAGGGTCAAAGGATTTCTAAGAATCCATCTCATGCACTAAAATGTTATCTATTTCCTTCAGAGTTACTGCATATTCTAGGTTTCCTACTTGCAAATACACAGACAAATTGATTGAACACTTACCCAGGTAGCCAAAAACTGTCAAGGGCCTTATTATTTTTACTCCAGGTGTGTTGATGGGAACAAGAATCATGCTGTGTTGTTTGTGTCTGGTCAAAAGAAAAGTAGATGTTAGGAAGTTTGCTAAGTGGAAAAATAAAACAAATGTTAGGTGGAGACTCAACTGTCATCTTTTCATTGTTGCTATCATGTAGTCATGTAAGTAATGATGTCTGGAATAGGAATTGTATAAAAATCATTAGGTACATTCAGATGCAGGCTGTGATCTGGAACAACAATGATTTGAAAATATGTGAAAGTTATTTAATTGAGGCTTCTCCTTGCTCAGAATGGTAACTTGGAACTGATATTTAATATATTAAACATTTCAAGATTATTGCCTTGGATCTAAATATCTAATCAGTTAATTACTTACAGACAGTTTTGAAACAGTTTATATATCTTATAATTGGATCCAAACAGCTTTGAGAATTCAGCAACACTTTTTAAAACAGGAAATTTCACAGTGAAGAATGTATACCAACACTTCCTAAAATGTTTTCTAAATATATCTTTAGCAAAATAATTGTGAAACAACAGATATATGACTTTTAATATCATGATATACTTTATATTATTATAATTTATGGGCCTAAATAGTGAATTTTAAGTCAATTAAGTGAGTACAAAAAAATACTGACTCTTATTCCTCATAGATTTCTCAATCCCTATTGTTTTATTACCTGGTTTCAGAGTTACTGTTAATTCTTCCCATAACAATTGCAATCTTGCACTTTGGATTCCCAGCTCCTAAAATCAGAGAGACAATGAAAAGAGTACATCATAAGAGAAATTTTTAGTCTGACATTTCACACTAAAGGTTCTAATCTTTCAAAGTTTACCTCTGGCAAAAACAAACACATAGGAAGAAAGCCCTTGATCATCAAAAAAAGAAATGCTTATGTACAAAACTGTATATCACTCAAGAAAATTGACTATCTTAGGCCAAGAATGGACTTTTTCAGTGAGAACTGCTGCATGTAAATAACCAGAAGTCAAAGAAGCCATGAAAGAACTGCAGCCCTTAAGACAAAGTGATGGCTCTCCCATTCATACCATTTCAAACATCAGCATGCTGGAAAGATTATGAACTTCTTCTAGCGTATTTCCTCCTGTTTAGATCTCATATTCTCTGACCTATGGACAACAGTACCAAAACTCATGATATTTACTCCTCAACCAGTGACTGAGAAAGACTTAACTTCCCTAGCCATGGAGTTGGATGAGGGTGAGTCTGTTTCAGTTAAACAAACTGAAAAGCATTAATCCATCTACAAACAATTAGAAACTTGAATACTTACTGGATATGTAACGATACTAAGTAATTTTAGGTGTGCTAATGACATTGTGGTTACATTTTTAAAAGAGCTCTTATTGAGATGCACACTGAAATGTTCGTGAGAGACATAATATGATACCTGGGATTTATTTCAAAACAATGTGGAGAGGAGGAAATGGGAATAGGGATGAAGCAAGGTTGGTGCCCTGAAAGTGTTTTCCTGCTTCTTCATTTAATGAATAATTTTCCACTGTATTCTGGACATAATAATTCCTTTGTTTTGAAGACTCTGGATTCTGTTCTCTCTCTCTGAAGACGGTTAATGTTATTGTTTTAAGAGGCAATTAACTTAGGTAGAGTCAAACTGCAGAGTCTGTCTCAGTTAAGGTGAATGAGAGGCCACATTTCACTTTAGCTCTTTGATTTAGCTGCAAGGTGCTTTGAGTCTGCTTTGTGAATTACTTTGATTCATGAGTAAGCCAGAGACTTGGGCAAAGCTTACACAGGAGACAGAGCTCTCTTTCTCCGGTTTCTCCTTTCCTGGAATCTCACCCTACTCTATCATTTTTCTGGGAGCAATGGCTGCCTTACTATCCTCTAGTTCCTTAGGACACAAAGACCTGCATTATCTAGAGAAGTTTCAGCATTCTCACACCACATTGAGTCCTTAGGCCAGATTCTTAAAATGAGACCTTGGGCCCATCTCATCTTCTAAATTCTGACTCTGCTACAAAACCAGCCTGTCTTTGGTCACTCTACAGGCTCTTCAGGTAGTTATTTTTTGTAGTTTTTTAGTTGTTATCTGTGAGAAGGTCAATCTTAGGTGCTTAATCCACCACACCAGAAATGGAACTCCCCTCGAGTTTTTAAAACTTTGCCCAAACCAGGTTTTCACTTATCTCATGTGATGGTTTCTTAAATCAGGTACCTATCATTAGTGTCAGCTGAAGTTTTAGAAATGCAATGATCACCTCAAAATATGATCAGATAAGAGGCAGAATTAGGAATCTTAGAAGCTTAAAAAACTTTAAATCAATAAAACCAAGAGCTTATCATTCTATTCCCCTCAATTATTCTGTATTGTGAATTATACATGTAAAGTTAAATACGGTTAAAGTTAAATATAATTGTTTTAAAACCAAAGCTCTAATTTTGGTTTCTTCAAATTTAATGGAAACTATTTTTTTTTTCAATCAGTTCTGAAAGGACTCTTTATAAGATGGATGTATCAGCTGCTACATCTTCCAGATTTTAGTGAAAAAAGATCTCCCCACTCACATATCTCAAAATTAAGTTTTAAAAATCTCAGATGTTATACTCTTGATGTTCAGTCCACTTGACTATCCTCATTTATTGAACCATGTTTGACTTTCCAAATTGTGTTTAGTTATTTTTTACAAAAGTGTGTCCTTCTGATTTTTACAGATGCTAATACAGAGAAAATGAATTCCACAATTCTGAGGATCAACCCAAAAAACATTAGGATGATTCAAACAGTAGATGATAAAACTTAAATTTCAATGTGGATATTAATGTAAATTTCTTATCTGAAAATGCTGAGCAGAGGGAATTTTTTTTACCCTTGATTGACTCTGGTTCTACAATGTTATGCAATCATGCTTTGATTTTTTCTAGAAATTATAGACAAAAGAATCTTTTTCAAAAAGGCTTATTTTTAATTTTTCAACTGGATATTTTTCCACTTGAAGTTTTTTAGGTTTTACTTGTAGGAAGACTTGAGGTTCTAAGAATGAAGAGTCCGGCCACTTGCTCCATATAACACACTGTCTCCTTGGTGGGTGTACATTTAAAAATCAGATTAGGACATAATGGTATGACTTGGGGTTCATTTCATTAGAGATCTTTTCTTTGTCCACTTTATCCTGGTAATCAAAACCACTTTGGGTACATCTTTTAAGGATTCATGGATCTTAATCCTTCAAAAGTAAAGTCTTCTCTATAACTCTCTTAAACCCTAACTGAAAGCACTCCTTTTCTAATTCCATATTTTTTCTCTAATATTTCCCAATAGGATTTCTTGTCCTGCTCTTTTTATCATGAAAAATTGTTGGCACAACTTTAAGTACTCAACATATTTCAGATATTAGGTAAATTTTGATGGAACTCAAGAAACTAGGAAAAGAGTTCTTCAATTCTGCTTTGCCTAATCTAATATGGAAAACAATTCAGATTCTAAAAAAGTGAAACTTCTAAATTGGCTCTCCTTTTTGGGGTCATTAAATAGAGGAAGTAAGGATGAATGCATAAGCTGTAAATTTCGAAATATTTTGATTTAACCTTGATGTTTCAGAAAATGGGAAAACCCTCTCACAAATATATCATCTCATCTTAGCTACTAGCATAATTTGGCAGGTACAGCTGCTGAAATGTCCTTCTTCTAAAGAGTTTTTGTTCTCATGTTATTTTAATTAATGGACAGGATACCAAATGTCACAAATTAAATATATTAAAGGAAATCTGAATAGATCAGAAAGCATTTAAATATTTATCTGCTGTGTCACAGGCCTTCATGAGTGAAAACAGATGGCACAGATAAAATAATTTTGTTTTTAATCCAGACTGTGTGGTATTTCAAGACTGTTCAAGTGCCAGGATTAAGTTAGGCTGAAAGGGACATTTTCCTGATATTTGCTGATGAGTTTTAATTTCACAGATTCTTACAACCACATGACTATCAAACAAAATCATTCTATAACACAAGGAAATATGACAGGTGGAGAAAAACATAACTGTTGAGTATGGATATGGTCTGCAACCATAAGGAAAGTGATATAAACAATAATATAATATGAAGTACAATTAGTCATTTACAAAGCATCAAGGTTATTTCTACCAATATTGAACTTCTGATGTGAAATATATAAACTTCATTTGGTCTTACCATTAATACTAATGAAAAGTGAAAGAGTGAATCACTAAGTCGTGTCTGACTCATTGTGCCTTGGTGGATCGTAGCCCACCAGGCTCCTCTGTCCATGGAATTCTCCAGGGAAGAATACTGGAGTGGGTAGCCATTTCCTTCTTCAGGGTCTCCCACATTGCAGGCAGATTTTAAAAACAATTATGTGTTAACTAATATTTTACAATGAAATTTCCACTTGTTAAAAAAATGTTTATCATACAGTTAAGGGAAAAAAAAGTGGGCTTCCCTTGTGGCTTAGCTGGTAAAGACTCAGCCTGCAATGTGGGAGACTTGGGTTCAATCCCTGGGTTGGGAAGATCCCCTGGAGAAGGGAAAGGCTACCCACTCCGTATTCTAGCCTGGAGAATTCCATGGACTGTACAGTCCATGGGGTCACAAAGAGTCGGACATGAATGAGCAATTTTCACTTCATTAAGGAAAAAAAAAGAAAATCTCATGTGTTCCCTTGGATTATATGTGCTCTTGTTAATAGGGGAAACAACTCTGAAATTCACTTATTCTTCCTCTAGGAAGGTTTACATCTAAAAAGCATTCTATAAATGTTACATGCTGTCACTGCTGCAAAATATAGTTGAATAAAAATCAGGTCCAAATAGATCAGAATTGAAATTTTTAAAAAATTAAATAATCAAGACATAAAAGAACTAGAAGAAAAAACAATTTAGTATCTATGAAATTTCTGAATGGAAAACCTCAAAAATAATAATTTAAACCTCAAAAATAATAAACATAGGAATTCTCTTGTGCTTCAGTGGCTAGGAATCTATGATCTCACTGCCAACGGCCCAGGTTCAATCCTTGTGTGTGGCCAAAAAGAAAAAATAAATTAAATTAAAAGAGACTGATTGGCTGATCTGTATTAAACTGCTGTACAGTAAGAAACAAAATTGGGCTTCCCTGGTGGCCAACAAAGGTCCGTCCAGTCCAGTGCTCACGTATGGATGCGAGAGTTGGACTGTGAAGAAAGCTGAGCACCGAAGAATTGATGCTTTTGAACTGTGGTGGTGGAGAAGACTCTTGAGAGTCCCTTGGACTGCAAGGAGATCCAGCCAGTCCATTCTGAAGGAGATCAACCCTGGGATTTCTTTGGAAGGAATGATTCTAAAGCTGAAGCTCCAGTACTTTGGCCACCTCATGCGAAGAGTTGACTCATTGGAAAAGACTCTGATGCTGGGAGGGATTGGGGGCAGGAGGAGAAGGGGATGACAGAGGATGAGATGGCTATATGGCATCACTGATTCGATGGACATGAGTTTGAGTGAACTCTGGGAGATGGTGATGGACAGGGAGGCCTGGCGTGCTGCGATTCATGGGGTTGCAGAGTTGGACACGACTGAGCGAATGAACTGAACTGAACTGAACTGGTGGCTCAGCAGTAAAGAATCTTCCTGCCAGTGCAGAAGACACAAGTTCGATCCCTGGGTCAGGAAGATCACCTGGAGGAGAAAATGGCAACCCATTCCATGGACAGAGGAGTCTGGTGGACTATGGTTCATGGGGCCACAAATAGTTGGATACGATTTAGCAACTAAACAATAACAACAAAGAAACAAGACTAGAGCAAGCAAACAAACAAAAAAAAACCCCAACAATTTAGGAAAAAATATCTCACATACAGCTGGCAAGGGAAGGGGAATGGTGCTGAACTGGAACTGAATTACAAGTTTTTTAAGACAGCAAAATGGTAGTGGAACAAGACATTCAACTGGTAATGTTCTAGGGAAATAGATACTTTCATACATTATTGGTGAGAGTACAAAGTAATACCATCCCTATGAAGCACAATTTGGCAACATCCATCAAAATTACAGATTCACTTAGTCTTTAATCCACCTATTCAACTTCTGAGATTTATCCTACAGATATAGCTGCTCCTGAACTTCCTAGGTGTTGCTAGTGGTAAAGAACCTGCCTGCCAATGCAGGAGATATAAGAGATGGAGGTTCAATCCCTGGGTCGGGAAGATCTCCTAGAAAAGGGCATGGCCGCCCACTCCAGTATTCTTGCCTGGAGAGTCCCATGGACAGAAGAGCCTGGTGAGCTACAGTTCATAGGTTCACAAAGAGTCAGACATGACTGAAGTGACTTAGCATGCATGAATGAACTGAGAGAGGAAAGAATTGGGCACAAATCAATATCCATCAACAGAAGACAATTATATGGGTGTGTTCATATAATGGAACCCTTCTTAAAAAAAGGGTTCTTTCAAATCATCTAAGCAATGATTTGAAAGAACTCTAAGATTATTCTACGGAATGCCATCTTTCGTGTAACAAGAAAAGTGATAGTTAGACATGGTTAGTCCCATTATTCAAAATCTCTCAGTAAGATAAGATTAAGTACCATTTCCTACTACATCTACAAAGATGCTCTCTATAACATTATTTGTAATAGCAAAACACTAGAAAAATCTTATAATAGTTGAACAGTAAGGCAAATTATGATAATCCATACAACAAAATATTATTTAGCTACTAAAAATGTCATTTATAGGGAGTTTGGCATAACACAAAAATGTCATTTATAGGGAGTTTGGCATAACACTTAAGCAAAAATGCTAAGTAAAAAACTCATATACAGGACTTCTCTGGTGATCCAGTGGTTAAGACTCCACACTTCCAGTGTAGCAGTCATGGGTTTGATCCATGGTGAGGGAACCAAGATCCTACAAGCCATGCAGCACAGTCAATATCCGCCCCCCCCCCCCCCCCATCATATAAAACACTAATTCAATATGTAGTATGGATATTAAAGAGTTGGATGTGACTGAGCATGCATACACACACACACCTGCCTGTGATAACCACATATCTGATCTCTTTTTTTAAATGGTTGTTTGTTTTCAAAGTACAATTGACCTATGACTTTATATTAGTTCCCATAATATGACATAGTGATTGGATATTTCTATACATTTTAAAGTGACCACTATGATAAACCTAGTTATGATATGTCACCATACAAAAATTACTTAGTTATTGACTATACTCCTTACACTGTACATTTCATCCCCATGATTCATTTATTTTGCAACTAGAAGTTTGTAATTCCTTCTTAAGAGTTTGTAATCTCTTAATCTCCCTCACCTATTTCTTTCCCCCATCTTCCTCCTCCCATCTGGCAAACATCTGTTTTTTGTTTGTATCAATAACTGTTTCTGTTTTGTTTAATGTTTGTTCATTTGTTTTGTGACAGTATTTTAAATAGAATAGTCAGAGGTTGCCTCAATGAGGAGGTGGTGATTGGACAAAGACTTGAAAGACATGAGGGAGTGAACCTTGTGGATATTAAAAGAAAGCACATTCCAGGCAGATAGAGGAGCCAATACAAAAGCCCTAAGAAGGAATGTGCCTGGTACATTTCAAAACAGCATGGAGGCTGGTGCGGCAGAATAAGCAAGCAAAGGGGTGAGTAAAAGGAAATAAGTCAGAGAAGTAATGAGGGATGGAGGCAGACCTTGTGGGAACTTGTAGATCATTCTAAGAATTTAGTGGAAGTTGCTTGTTTGCTTCCTCCTGGCCCCAAAATACATAAGAAAAAAAAGAATAAAAGGTAAGAGAAAGCGAAAGACCAGAGAGTCTAAAGAGGGCGTGCATGTATGCTCAGTTGTGTCTGACTCTTTGTGACTCCCTGGACTTAGGCTCCTCTGCTCATGGGATTTCCTAGACAACAATTCTGGAGTGGGTTGCCATTTCCTACCCCAGGGGATCTTCCCTGCTCAGGGATCGAACCTGTGCTTCCTGCATCTCCTGCATTGGGAGGCTGATTCTTTACCACTGAGCTGAAGAAGGAATTCATAGGGCCTGGACTCCATCTTAGGCCTGTTCATGCTGATCATGCTTGGCCACCTTTCCAATGGACTCTGAACTCTGTGTTTAGTGCCTAGGAAAACACAACAGAAGGATAAGACCCCCTCCAGACAGGAGAACCTTGAAGATCATATCTAGGTTACTCATCACCGAAGAGAAAACATACACTAATCACCCCTTCCTCCAGACAGGCCATAAACTTTTCTGTATCTATTGGGGTGTAACCTCAGGTTTATTGATTATTGGCTAATTGTTTGACTGTTTGAGCACATAAGCACATAGCACATGAATGATGGGGTTTTGGGGATTGTATTTTCCTTGGTTTATGTAAGTCTCAAGGAATTTGGGGTGGTAGGTTTGGACATGTACACATGGGGTATGAAAGATTTTCACAAATGCTGGTAGGGGTCCTTGGCTAAGAGGAGACTCTGCCTTGGGCCCACCGGTATAATAAACTGCACTCCACTATCTGCATTGTCCTTCTGAGTGAGTTTGTTTCCCGGAAGGCGTGGTTACAACAGAGCCACCTGGGAAGCCTCTAGAGAGGCAGGGATAATATTAAGAGCAGTATCCTTCGTAAGAGATCAGAGTAATGATCAGCTATGGTAAGGAGAAGAGATGCCTCCTTTGAAGAACTGTGCTAGAGCCTCCTAAGAAAGGCTGAAAATACTCATCTCTTAGCAAAGTTGCCCTCAGTGAATTCACATTGGTAGCTGAAACTGGCCATGGTGGGAATATTTACACCATGAAGAATGGCAAACACTGCAAATCTAGGTAGTTTTTTTCTTGGTTAGATGGTTTAGCTGCATGCAAATAACTCTTCCTCAAAGACTGGTAGATAACAAGGAGGAGAACCTGGCTGTACCCTCAGACACACACTGTCTGAAGGTGAAGACCTCAGTGACCTAGAGCTTCTTTTCTGTGAATCAACAGGAATATTAGATCAACTGCTTAGAGGAAAAAAAGGAATGGGTCTGAAATAACTTCTAAGCCTAGTCTCCTCTGAGAAAGTAAATAAGGGAACTGTTATGCAAAGGAGAGTCCAGGTCAAACAGTCTACTAGTGTTAAATCTGCAAGCATTTCTTTCTCTAACTTTCATTTGTTTGGAAATGGGGGGAGCGGGAGACAGTTGAGATAGGCTTCCCAGGCAGAAGGATGTGAAAAGTTTGTGGCTGGTCATTGAAGATTACAAGAAGGCACAAGAATTTAAAGTCATGGGGAAAGGCATACTCTGGGGTCAAGGACAGAGGAGGAGCTCAGTGAAGCCAAGGAGAGTCTCACAGTTTAAGTATTAATAAAATATAAAATGATCTGGTATAAAAATTTAAATTCTACTAATTACTCAGAATTTACTTTTGATAATTTAGTCTTCAAAAAGATAATTGTCTTAATTATAATCATTTTTGTTTTCTTTCCTAGATAAAATAATTTTAGACAGTATTTGTCTAGATACTACCTACAAGTACTTATTAGCTGCCTTGAGGTGCTCTGGTGAATTCTCTTGGTTTGGCAGTCAGTACCTCAGCTGCAGACATGTTCCCATTCCCTTCAGTTAAGTGGAAACTTGGAAAGGTCTGTAGCTTTTGAAACAAGATTGAATTCTTTCAAGTTTATAACCAAGGATACTTAAGAACTTGGATATGACTTCACAGGACGGTTATACATAAATAGAAGATCAAGTGCTCACAAGATTACATTTCCGGAAAGCCCTCCTGGATGTAAGACAAAGGCGGGGTGTAAAAACGAAAACAAAAGTAGTCTGAGTTAGAGAGATTTGTCATTTGATTTTACTCTCTGCATTCAAGATTGCTCCTGTCTGCCTACTGAAACAGGTTGGTTTTTTTCTTTCTTTTTCATTCAGAGTTGGATATGACTTTTTTTTAAAGTCCAAAGATTTTGTATATTTACCTATGCAGAGGGAGTCGAGGCATAAAACTTTACATGTGCAAAAAAGAGCTATTTGAAAAGTTATACACTTCAACCTTAAAAATATGAATATAGCTAGAAGAAAATATTATTTTAATACCATCACTTGCCTATAAAGCTTTGTTAACAGGTTTTGCTATACCATTTTTTTTCTTGCTTTGTTTTATAAACACCAATTTTTAAAATTCTTGTAATAATTATAAAGGCATTTAAATGTGTTTTTATTTATCTGCCAGAAGGATCACTTCTGCAAATAATTTCCAGTTCTATTTTAATTTACTCATATTTTTAGTATGATTAATTCTTTTAAAATATCTTTCCTTAATATCTTTTACTGTTTGGCCATATTATACCTTATAACCAGGTTTAAGATTTCTGTGATAAAAGGGAAGGAAAGAACAAAGTTCATATTGTGTTAATAATTAACATATAAGAAAATGAACCCTAGAGTGGTCTTCTAGATTGGAACTTTTCAAATAACTATAAGGATAAAACAGTCATTTTAAATTGTGAGCACCTGGTTTTTATAAAATGAAAGCAGTTCTATGTGGTATTTTTCCTCTATGTAGCCTTCTTCATTTTGCTTTACTCATTTACAAAAGGTTAGCAAGTATAAGAGTATTCTTTTGAAAATGTAGCATAAGCTGGTGTACTGTTTTGAAAATAATTTCTTCATTAATGATTCTATAAGAACATTTGAGATTCTTCCAAGGACAAAAAATAATCCAAGAAAGACAGAAGGGCTAAGGAAAAAGCATAACAAAGCTTAGCGCTAATAAAAACACTAAAAGTTATTATTATATATATTTTAAAATGTGAATTTTGTGCAAGCTTATCTTTATACTACAGGGTACTGACAACATAGTAGAATAACTTAATGATGAGACATGAGATTCCTGGAATATCATCTTTCCATTCCTAGAGTAACAGCTTTATACTTACTAGTAAATGTTGCAGTTGAGAAATATTTGCTGGCAACCTAGAGTGTACCAGGCACTCTCTTCAGTTATTAATTACAAACAGAAATCCAATAGGTCACAGTCTTAGGGAACTTAGACCAGAGAGGGAAAAGATAGTCTGGGAAACTCCACAGGACCAGGTCAGTTCTTTGATATGTAGATACAATTGATACATAGATACAGTTATTGGATTGGGAAAGTCTTCTAGAAAAGTGAAATTTGAGTTAACTGAATAGGAAATGGCCTTTCAAGGGACGGGAAGGAAACAGCATATCAGATAAAACAGCAGAATGAGTAATGATGTAGATGCATACTACGGCATGGTGTGTGCCCCCAAACCACTGGCAAATCAGTACTATCATCGTCTGCAGTGTAAGGTGTACAGTAGAGGGGGTACAGGAACCATGGGTAGGACTACATTATGGAGCCTTGGGTATCATGGTAAAGAACTTCGATTGTATCTTTCAGAGAGATGTGTCTTTTAGGTGAGGAGCTAAGCAGGAGAGTGATAAGACTGACATGTTAGAGACAGAGCACACTGATGGCAGTAAGAAACATGTTTTTGACAGGGAAGGGGTAAGAAGGAATGAGAACAGCAGGATACCAGTTGGGAAGACATTGTAATAGGCCAGGTAATTATGTGGCTCAATTATGTGAAAAGGAAGAGACAGATTTTAAAATCAGAATTTAGGAGCAGACTGAAAATCTTGGATGAAGGGATGAAGATAAGAGAGGAATCAAGGATGGTGCAGGCTTAAGGCTTAGGTGACTAGTGGAACAACAGTTCTATCAAATAGTAGTTTACAATCAGCATGCAGTGGCAAGCTTTGGAGGGAAGCTAACTGGAGCAGACTTTGTTTTATAAAAGCCAACAACTAAAACTAAGTACAATTCTGAGATAATTTAACTTAATTTAAAATAAATTCATGAATAAATATAAGTAAAATATTTATTTTAAATAATTTATTTTAATTTATTATTGATATACTGCATAAGAATCACAAAGTTGTGTATATAAGTTTTAGGGCTTAATGATTAAGAACATTTCCCAGGGTATTATTTTTTATCTTCCATCTGTAAATCCCATTTCCTGTACAGACTTGTAAAAACAAGTGATGAAAAACTATTCTTGAGGATATACTCCAATGTGACTTCCATTAAAGAGTTTCAAAGAGTGGCAGACTCAGGCTCACATATGTTATGGCAACAAACTATTCTCTAATAAAAGCATAAAACATATGCTAGAGCAGAAGTGTTTCCATTTAAGCAATATTAAAATAAACATACTGTATTCTTTTTGCCATTTAGATTGGAACCATGGCTTTGGAATACAACCAGTCAACAGATTACTATTATGAGGAAAATGAAACGAATGACACTCATGACTATAGTCAGTATGAAGTGATCTGTATAAAAGAAGAGGTCAGAAAATTTGCAAAAGTTTTCCTACCTGCCTTCTTCACAATAGCTTTCATCATTGGACTTGCAGGCAATTCCACTGTAGTGGCGATTTATGCCTATTACAAAAAGCGGAGAACCAAAACAGATGTGTACATCTTGAATTTGGCAGTGGCAGATTTATTCCTTCTATTCACTTTGCCTTTTTGGGCAGTTAATGCAGTTCATGGGTGGGTTTTAGGGAAAATCATGTGCAAAGTCACTTCAGCCTTGTACACAGTCAATTTTGTGTCTGGAATGCAGTTTCTGGCTTGTATCAGCACAGACAGATACTGGGCAGTAACTAAAGCTCCCAGTCAATCGGGAGTGGGAAAACCATGCTGGGTCATCTGTTTCTGTGTCTGGGTGGCTGCCATCTTGTTGAGTATCCCTCAGTTGGTTTTTTATACAGTAAATCATAAAGCTAGGTGCATTCCCATCTTTCCATACCACTTAGGAACATCAATGAAAGCATCAATTCAAATCCTGGAAATCTGCATTGGATTTGTAATACCCTTTCTTATCATGGCAGTGTGCTACTTCATCACGGCAAAGACACTCATCAAGATGCCTAATATTAAAAAATCTCAGCCCGTCAAAGTTCTGCTCACAGTGGTCATAGTTTTCATCGTCACTCAATTACCTTATAACATTGTCAAGTTCTGCCAAGCCATAGACATCATCTACTCCCTGATCACTGACTGTGACATGAGCAAACGCATGGATGTTGCCATCCAAATCACAGAGAGTATTGCACTCTTCCACAGCTGCCTCAACCCAGTCCTGTATGTTTTCATGGGAACCTCTTTTAAAAACTACATCATGAAAGTTGCCAAGAAATATGGATCCTGGAGAAGACAAAGACAAAATGTGGAGGAGATTCCTTTCGAATCTGAAGATGCTACAGAGCCAACCAGTACGTTCAGCATTTAAATGTAAGACCCAACTCTCTCTTGCTTCAATACACATGAATGATGCTTCCCGCTGAGAACATTTGCATCTGCATCAAACATCTGCATTTTTCAGAAATTCAAATTTCAAACACTGTGGTGGCAACTTGTAGCAAAGAAGAGGTTGGGGCGGGAAAGGGGAGTGGGGTAGAAGCCAAGAAAAAGAGGAAACAAAATAATAAATTCATAAAACATAGAAATTAAAGCTAACCATATAAGAAAATAGTATTAACAGTCATACATAAGAAAAACACTACAAGTCAGGTCATCTAAAACAGATTATTAAAGAGGTTTAATTTAAGGGTCATTTACAGTTATTTTAAATTATCTAAATTTTAATATAACAATTTTCCTGCATAATTTTAATACTTGAATAATCATGCAGCAACATTTAATGACTTTTTCTTTTTCCTGTTACTAATGTGTAAGTGATTCATAAAACTTGAGAAAGAGTAAAAATTAGCAATCAGAAACAAAACAATAAGCTTTCTGGCTGTCTTTTTCTTTTTCCTGTTTCTAATGTGTAAGTGATTTCATAAAACTCCAGAAAGAATAAAAACTAGCAAAAAAAAAAAAAAAAGCTTTTCTGGCCATTTTAATGTATTACTAGTAAGTTTCTTAACATCTAATTTACTTTTATGTCAACTTTCTTTAGTAATAAGCTGGTTATCCTATTAGACTTATCATGTATACTCTAGAAGCAATCCTCAGACAAGCACAGGTTTTAATTTTTATAATTGCCTAAAGGATTTATCCACATATGTGATTCTATTACTGAGGGTTGATTAAATATTTTCCTATATGTAAAGACTCTTACTTTTCACTTAAACACTTGTATTTTTAAGCAATGAAAATATGTACCACAAATAAATTTTGATAGTATGTATTGCTTATCTCTTCAAAAATTATGTATAAATTATTATAGTCCAGGTAATATGCCCCTACTAAAATTTAATTTTGGTAGAAATGACAATGGCTAAACATGGTATGCACTAATATAAATTTTTACCTCACCAACTGTAAAAAAAAAGATGTTTTCTGTTCTTAAAATAAACATTGCCTAATCAAGACATTATTTTAAGATTACTTTCCTTTTATCGATTCAGTTCAGTTCAGTCGTGTTCAACTCCTTGCGACCCCATGAATCACAACATGCCAGGGCTCCCTTTCCATCACCAACTCCTGGAGTTCACTCAAACTCATGTCCATCGAGTTGGTGATGCCATCCAGCCATCTCATCCTCTGTTGTCCCCTTTTCCTCCTGTCCCCAATCCCTCTCAGCATCAGAGTATTCTCCAATGAGTCAATTCTTTGTATGAGATGGCCAAAGTATTGTAGTTTCAGCTTTAGCATCAGTCCTTCCAATGAACACCCAGGACTGATATGCTTTAGAATGGACTGGCTGGATCTCCTTGCAGTCCAAGGGAATCTCAAGAGTCTTCTCCAACAACACAGTTCAAAAGCATCAATTCTTCAGCATTCAGCTTTCTTCCTTTTATCAACTATTTCTAAATTTGAAAATGCTTTCAAAGGTAGAATTTAAAAAACTGTGGTCATGAAAGGAATAACTATGTATCTTATTATTCTAGCACAGCATCTGGCATGAAGGATCATTATGAATACTCACCACTGCTCCACCATTTCCTGCCATTAATTATATAGCTGTCTCCATCTCGCTGGATGCTACATTCAATATTTGTGGCATCACTTGAAGCTACATCGGGCTCTACAAATAAGCAAAGGCTGAATTTACAGGCAGGCAGATAACACTGGTTTATAAAAGACACTTAAAGAAATGTGAACTCTTTGATGACAGAGGCATCTTTGTCTTTTTCATCTTCCTACCATTACACATAGTAGGTATGCAATAAATGTGCACTGAGAGAATGAATGAAATATTTAGAACAACTCAGATCAGCTATCGAAATTATGTGGTTTTGGCTTACTCAGTGACATATAACTTGGGTTACAACTCACTTAATCCTCTCCCTAATCATCAAACATACATTGAAAATATCATTGTTTACTTCCCACAATGGAAACCTGTATTTGCAAGCCAGATTTCCCCACCATCAGTTCAGTTCAGTTCAGTCACTCAGTCGTGTCCAACTCTTTGCAACCCCATGGACTGCAGCATGCCAAGCTTCCCTGTCCATCACCAACTCCCGGAGGTTACACAAACTCATGTCCATTGAGTCAGTGATCCCATCCGACCATCTCATCCTCTGTCATCCCCTTCTCCTTGTGCCTTCAATCTTTCCCAGCATCAGAGTTCATATCAGATGGCCAAAGTATCAGTCCTTCCAATGAATATTCAGGACTGATTTCCTTTAGGATGGACTGGTTGAATCTCCTTGCAGTCCAAGCGACTCTCAAAGAGTCTTTTTCAACACCACAGTTCAAAAGCATCAATTCTTTGGCGCTCAGCTTTCTTTATAGTCCAACTCTCACATCCATACATGACTACTGGAAAAACCATAGCCTTGACTAGATGGACCTTTGTTGGCAAAGTAATGTCTCTGCTTTTGAATATGCTGTCTAGGTTGGTCATAATTTTTCTTCTAATGAGCAGGCATCTTTTAATATCATGGCTGCAGTCACTATCTGCAGTGATTTTGAAGACTAAGAAAATAAAGTCTGTCACTATTTCCATTATTTCCCCATCTATTTGCCATGAAATGATGGGACTGGATGCTATGATCTTAGTTTTCTGAAAGTTGAGTTTTAAGCCAAATTTTTCACTTTCATAGAGAGACTCTTCAGTTCTTCCCTTTCTGCCATAAGGGTGGTGTCATCTGCATATCTGAGGTTACTGATATTTCTCCTGGCAGTCTTGATTCCAGCTTGTGCTTCATCCAGCCTGACATATTTTTTTTTAATGTACTCTGCATATAAGTTTAATAAGCAGGGTGACAATATACAGCCTTGATGTACTCCTTTCCCAGTTTGGACCAGTCTGTTGTTCTGTGTCCAGTTCTAACTGTTGCTTCCTGACCTGCATACAGATTTCTCAGGAGGCAGGTCAGGTGGTTGGGTATTCCCATCTCTTGAAGAATTTTTCATAGTTTGTTGTGATTCACACAGTCAAAGGCTTTGGCATAGTCAATAAAGCAGAAGTAGATGTTTTTCTGGAACTCTCTCTTTTTTGATGATCTAACAGATGTTGGCAATTTGATCTCTGGTTCCTCTGCCTTTTCTAAATCCAGCTTGAACATCAGGAATTTCATGGGTCATGTACTCTTGAAGCCTGGCTTGGAGAATTTTGAGCATTACTTTGCTAGTGTGTGAGATGAGTGCAACTGTGTGGTAGTTTGAGCTTTCTTTGGCATTGTCTTTCTTTGGGATTGGAATGAAAACTGACCATTTCTAGTCCTGTGGCCACTGCTGAGTTTTCCAAATTTGCTGCCATATTGAGTGCAGCATTTTCACAGCATCATCTTTTAGGATTTGAAATAGCTCAACTGGAATTCCATCACCTCCACTAGCTTTGCTCATAGTGATGCTTCCTAAGACCCACTTGACTTTGCATTCCAGAATGTCTGGCTCTAGGTGAGTGATCACACCATTGTGATTATCTCAGTTGTGAAGATCTTTTTTGTATAGTTTTTCTGTGTATTCCTGCCACCTATTCTTAATATCTTCTGCTTCTGTTAGGTCCAGACCATTTCTGTCCTTTATCGATCCCATCTTTGCATGAAATGTTCCCTTGGTATCTCTAATCTTCTTGAAGAGATCTCTAGTCTTTCCCATTCTATTGTTTTCCTCTATTTCTTTGCATTGATCACTGAGGAAGGCTTTCTTATCTTTCCTTGCTATTCTTGGCACTCTGCATTCAAATGGGTCTATCTTTCGTATTCTCCTTTGCCTTTTGCTTCTCTTCTTTTCACAGCTATTTGTAAGGACTCCTTAATCATTTTGCCTTTTTGCATTTCTTTTTCTTGGGGATGGTCTTGATCACCGTAGGTTTAGTATATTAACCAGCTTTCTTTTAAATTAATTTTTTGTGAGTATCTTTGACTTACAATGTTGTGTTAGTTTCTGCTGTACAGAAAAGTGAATCATAATATCCACTGTTTTTTAGATTCTTTTCCCCTACAGGTCATTAGCTCCCTGTGCTATATAGTAGGCATCTATTATATACGTGTGTGTGTGTGTGTATGTGTGTATGTGTGTATGTCAGTCCCAGTCTCTCAATTTACCCCTCTCTGCCGCTTGCTCCCTTGGTAACCATAGCTTGTTTTCTACATCTCTGACACTATTTCTGTAGTATCTTAGACAACTTCTAACTGCGCCTTTCAAATTCCATCAGTAATGCTGTCATCAATCTATTTTGCATTCTATAAAACCGGCTCTACATTTACTGTCTTCAGAAGGCTTTCCATAGGACAGCCTTACAAGACTGCTTTACAGCATTGCATTTTAGAACTTAACAGGCTAGTTCTAAATCATAGTAATCTGCGTTTGTTAATATGCTGCTCTTCTGAGCAGTATCCTTCAAATAGTTTATGTGTTCCCCTTCTAAAACTAGAGACACTCTTTCTTTAGAAAAGGAGCTGTCTACTTGTTTTCTTTTTTTTAAAATTTATATTTATGGTTGTGCTTGGTCTTTGTTTTTGTGCACTGGGTTTCTCTGGTTGTGGAGAGCGTGGGCTGCTCTCCAGTTGCAGTGCACAAGCTTCTCATTGTGGTGGCTTCTCCTGCTGTAGAGCACAGCCTCTAGGTGCATGGGCTGTAGTAGTCGGAATGCATGAGTCTAGTAGCTCTGCAGCATGTGGTATCTTCCTGGATCAGGGATCACACCATGTCCCCTGCACTGGAAGGTGGATTCATATCCACTGTACCACCAGGGAGGTCCCAGTTTTACTATTATAAACACATTCAGTGTTACAGAAGGATGATAAATTCTGATAAATTTATGGCCAGATGAAACTTACTTTAATTCTAACTCAATTATAAAACAATGACTTTGTTCTTTGAGTAAGAGTTCTTAATAACTGTTTCCTATGTACAAATATACCAAGACCCACTTTTATTAACATGCTCCTACTTTCATCAGCCCACATGATTATAATTTATAATTTGAGCTATACGACCAACACAGGTAAAAGTTCTATTTTTTTCAATTTATGGCAGAGTGGAGTACTTTTTAAGTGTCAGTATAAAATTATCACAAAGATGAATGTTTCATATTCTAAGGTAAAAAAGATCTTAAATGTCCTTCGAAGGCAATTTTAAATACAAGTCAAAAGATTACGAAACTAGGTTTCAGTTCAGTTCAGTTCAGTTGCACATTCGTGTCTGACTCTTTGCGACACCATGAATCACAGCACGCCAGGCCTCCCTGTCCATCACCATCTCCCAGAGTTCACTCAGACTCAAGTCCATTGAGTCAGTGATGCCATCCAGCCATCTTATCCTCGGACGTCCCCTTCTCCTCCTGCCCCCAATCCCTCCCAGCATCTGAGTCTTTTCCAATGAGTCAACTCTTCGCATGAGGTGGCCCATGTACTGGAGTTTCAGCTTTAGCATCATTCCTTCCAAAGAAATCCCAGGGCTGATCTCCTTCAGAATGGACTGTTGGATCTCCTTGCAGTCCAAGGGACTCTCAAGATTCTTCTCCAACACCACAGTTCAAAAGCATCAATTCTTCGGTGCTCAGCCTTCTTCACAGTCCAACTCACATCCATACATGACTACTGGAAAACCATAGCCTTGACTAGATGGACCTTAGTTGGCAAAGTAATGTCTCTGCTTTTGAATATGCTATCTAGGTTGGTCATAACTTTCCTTCCAAGGAGTAAGTGTCTTTTAATTTCATGGCTGCAGTCACCATCTGCAGTGATTTTGGAACCCAAAAAAATAGTCTGACACTGTTTCCACTGTTTCCCCATCTATTTCCCATAAAGTGATGGGACCGGATGCCATGATCTTCGTTTTCTGAATGTTGAGCTTTAAGCCAACTTTTTCACTCTCCTCTTTCACTTTCATCAAGAGGCTTTTCAGTTCCTCTTCACTTTCTGCCTTAAGGGTGGTGTCATCTGCATATCTGAGGTTATTGATATTTCTCCCGGCAATCTTGATTCCAGTTTGTGTTTCTTCCAGCTCAGCATTTCTCATGATGTACTCTGCATAGAAGTTAAATAAGCAGGGTAACAATATACAGCCTTGAGGTACTCCTTTTCCTATTTGGAACCAGTCTGTTGTTCCATGTCCAGTTCTAACTGTTGCTTCCTGACCTGCATACAGATTTCTCAAGAGGCAGGTCAGGTGATCTGGTACTCTGCTGCTAAAGCAGGCTACCAGAAAATATCTGGTATCCTCCCAAAGTGGAGGATGATTTTATTCTGCACATTTAAAAATGCCAAAATATTAAAACTGGGCTCACAACAAACACATTCATATTTCTGGTCATAGGAAAATTTGCCTAAACACAAAGCCACATTCCACATTTCTTTAGTTTCTCCATATAACCTCAAGAGTGTACAATGGGAGAATGTGACTGATTTGCTCTTACCTGTCATACAGAAACAGGAGGCAATACTCCCTTGAAGAAGAGGCTCTAGCCACTGCTGCTTCTGTTTCTCACTTCCATATAGGTGGAGCACCTCCATGTTCCCTGTGTCTACATGTAATAAAGAAAAGCATTTATTTTGCATTTAAAAATGTACTAATATGAAATTCAAACTTTATATCGATAAGATACATGAATCTTTTTAATATTTACTAACAAAAATATTTTGAAACATAATAGATGAGATCAGGTGTGTTCAGGGTGGCATGGCCATAGACTAAACATAATCAGTTCAGTTCAGTCGCTCAGTTGTGTCCGACTCTTTGCAACCCCATGAATCGCAGTACGCCAGGCTTCCCTGTCCATCACCAACTCCCGGAGTCCACTCAGACTCATGTCCATCTAGTCAAGGTCATGGTTTTTCCTGTGGTCATGTATGGATGTGAGAGTTGGGACTGTGTGAGCTATGAAGAATTGATGCTTTTGAACTGTGGTGTTGGAGAAGACTCTTGAGAGTCCCTTGGACTGCAAGGAGATCCAACCAGTCCATTCTAAAGGAGATCAGTCCTGGGTGTTCTTTGGAAGGAATGATGCTGAAGCTGAAACTCCAGTACTTTGGCCACCTCATGCGAAGAGTGGAGTCATTGGAAAAGACTCTGATGCTGGGAGGGATTGGGGGCAGGAGGAGAAGGGGACAACCGAGGATGAGATGGCTGGATGGCATTACCAACTCGATGGACATGAGTTTGAGTGAACTCTGGGAGTTGGTGATGGATAGGGGGGCCTGGCCTGCTGTAATTCATGGGGTCACAAAGAGTCGGACACAACTGAGCAACTGAACTGAACTGAACTGAAGTCCTTGAAGGCATCCTTGATTCTTCCATTAATACCCCCAAACCAACCAGGAAATCCTCTTAGCTCTGCCTTCAAAATACAGTTAGAATCTTTCGCTTCTCACTATTTTCACTGCTACTTCTCTGAACATATCCCTCTCATCCATTGCTCAGGACCATCACAACAAGAGTCCCTGCTTATATCCTTCTCTTTTAGTTAATTCTCAACATGGCAGCCAAAGGGATCCTTTAAAAATTAAGAGGCATATTGTCACTCCTCTGCTCAAATGTCCATTTCATTAAAATATAAGCTGTCATCTGCCTGTTAAGACACATATAAGACCCTTTCCCTCTGATATCTTCTACTTTTCTTTCCCTGCCACAATAACCTCCTTGGTTATTCCTAAAATACACCAATCACATTCAAGCTTTAGGGCCTTTGTATTTTATGTTCTCTATGCTATGAAAACTCTCCCCTCAGATCTAAGCATGGCTGACTCTCTCACCCTCTTTAAGTCTTTACCAAATGTCAGGTTTTCAATAAGGCCTGTCCTGTGCCTTTCATCTTAATAATAAATTGTAATACATATTCCGCATCTCTCAGCATTCCAGCACTTCCCTACCCCACTGGGTTTTTTCTTCCAAAGAACTTTTCATTTTCAAACTTACTGTAAAATTACTTATTTATCTGGTGTTTATTTTTTTATTTTTATTTTTTTATTAGAATGTCAGCTCCATAAGGGCAGAAAACTGTATATTTTATTTCATGATCTATCCGGAGTTCCTAAAATGGTACTTAGCATATAGTAGGCAACTGATAAAGAATGAGCAAGTAAATGGAGAGTCAGTGAGGCTAACCAAAAGATTTCAAAACTCTATTCATTCTAACTAACCATAGATATATTTAATACCGAGTCAGAAAAAGGGAAACTTTATAATGCCAATCCCTTTGATGGTAACTTCTATTCACTAATACTCAATGTAATGATGTTTAATAAAAGAATAATACAATGAGAACATTAGATCCATTTTCTAACATTTAAATGAAAGTAACTAAAAAGTAAAATTACAAATTTATAAATCAATGACTTTGTGTAGAAAAATTTCCTTGTTAAAAAATAGAGAAATTTTAAACACTGCTTAAAATATCTGAGAAAAGTTATGCTTTAAAATAATGTTGTAACCTGGTGCTTGGCAGTTAAAGATATCTGGAGCAAAAAAGCATTTTCCTGTTTCTTCAGCAATCAAGGCATAGTCCACCTGGGTGAGACCGCTTACAGCTGGCAAAAACAAGTTCCAGAGGCCTTCTGCTTTGGCCATTTCCTGTCAAGATGATGAATATGCCAGAGTGACCATAATTTATCACAACCTAAAATAGTTTACTTTTAAAAGATATTGGTATTTGTGCCTTTCAAACTTATGAAATTATTTCATCATATCCTACAATGTGCAGTCATTAATTCATTATAAATCAACATTTTCTCAATGGTTAAATAAATGACTTTTCCACAAAGCTTCCTTATATTTGGCTGAAAAACTAAATTTAGTTACTTGAGTGGTTCTTATTGAATCATAGCTATTATAAAATCTCTTCCATTTGAGTATAATTATGCCAAATACACTATTTTGTGCACTTCAATTTCTAACATGTGTTACCATTTGAAAACATGAAATTTGGATTAAGCCTATGTGGGACAAATACTCTGCCTCAACTTCAGTCTCAAGTGAAAGTGTTGATTGTATTTTTAATTTGAATAGCTATAAGAAGCTGTCTTCATTACATATCACACACAACACACTATGTAAACTAACTTGTATGTTACAGATTCTATTTTTAAATTTCTTTTTAAAAAAGTATACTTGAAAAACTATCCTCTACATATATAACAAAAGTTATCATTGATATAATTATCCTCTACATAACAAGAGAAGCGACAACAAACAAAAGTTCACAAAAAAAAACCCTGCATATAAATTGTCCAGTTTTAAGGTCCTCTTATTTTTCTTACCTTGAGTTTATCAATTACTAAAGGTTTTTTCCATTTGTCCACTGAATTTTCATTTTGAACATAGAACTCAATTACCTCCTAAAAGTATAAAAAAGTTCATTAGTTAGAGTTAATAAAAGTAATGCCGTAAGCTGCTAATATCCAAAGTAAATAAACATATTTAAGTGAAAAGCTCTTTCAGTTGCTATTGAATCAGTAAAATTTCTTTCTAAAATCAGACACAGAATTATAAAAAAGTTTACAGGTTTTTTTTTTTTTTTGCATATCAGGCATCTAGCTTTGGTAGAGGGAAGCAGTGATCTCTGATCCCTCCTCTTGCCCTATTTGTGACATTTGTTTTTGCTTCCTGACTCCTGCCTATGTGGCCCATTGGAAACTAAGGCCCAGGCTAAGACATATAATTCTATGTGTAATATATAATCATATGTAATATATAATAAATAATACAATATTTTATTCTTCACAAAATTATGCTGCCTTGGTATTAGAGAATTAACTTTTAAAATCCTACACCAAGATTCAAGTGTTCCATTTTCAGTAAGATGGCATACTGGATGGTCATAGAATCCTCTCTCAGGGTAATACAACTAAAAATGCTGGGTAGAATATTTAAAATAATTTTAAAAATACATGTAATACTACATAGCTGTGCTGAAAGGAAAATAAGGAAACTCCTCAGAGGCCAGGAATAAAAATGTCTGACTTTAGGTGTGAGTGAGCACTGGAACCAAGTTTGTCTGGAGGGTGTAGGCTGATTTATATTAGCCTAGATCCTAGTTTCCAATGGGCCACATAGGCAGGCAAAACCAAATGTCAGAAACACGGCAAGAGGAGGATCAGAGACCACCACTTCCCTGCATCAAAGCCAGGATGCCTGATCTGCAAAACCTAAGTGGAAAAAAGTAGAAAATAAAAACAAAAAGCTGAATAAGACCATTCACAGGATGGAACAGAAAAAAGAAACATTCCTAACCTGAAGCCTGTCTTTAATCAAGTTTGAGATCTGAATTCACAGACCTATGTGGCCCTAAAGATTCAAGTCAAAAATTAAGTTTACACTGTTCCTGGTGGCAGTGCCTAAAAGTACTGCAGAAGCAAAAGCAAATTCACTTTGGAGGAAAAGTTCTTTTTTTAAAAGAGTCTTGACTAATCCCTGCAGATAAAATTCCATTCCAAAGAACGTGATTCCAGAATGAAAAAAACTAAACACTCAAGGTAACAAACCACCATTAGCAAGAATTAGCAAAAACAAAAGTTCAACAAAATAGAATCATACCCCCAAAGGCCACAGATAGAATAATGATTAAATACAGAATAAAAAGTATTTGTGTCCAATAGATTCCAAGAATAAAAGAAGGAATTAAGAGGCTGACAAAGGACTATCAAACTTGGGCAGACAAACCTGAAAAAGATTGACTACAACGTGAGGCAAAGAAAAATCACAGTAATTAAATTTAAAAACACAATGGCAGTGATTCTCAAACTTTGGTGGGTATCAGAATCACTTGATAAAACACAAGGGTTCAGGCTGTATCCTTCCTCGATGAGTCTACTTGTGTATTCCTATTTTTGTAATCTTAACTAGCTCTCTAGGCAATTCTGACACAATCCAAATAATGAGATACACCCCTCTATGCAAGGTTGAATGATGGACTAGTTACATTCAAATAATAATAAATTGAAAGGAGGATCTGAAGAAATTACTCCTTTCTTCAATGAAGCACAGGAATTCAATGGAAGGAAAATATGAGTGGTTAAGATATGATGGATACAGACAGAATCATTGCTTCCCTTTTCAGATGTGGGGGAAAAAAAGGAAAAAACAAAGAAAAATAAGCATTTACTAGCAGATTCTCATTAGAGGATTTTGATCCAAGAAGGAACATCTGGGTTGTAAGAAGGAATAGTAAATAAATAAAGTGATAAATACAAGGGTAAGTTGAAATTTAACAACTAGCTACATAAAAACAATAACAGTAATCTCTAATCTGTGAACTAAAATATTGGACTATAAGGACGTTTTCCAATATTTTGCTCTTATAACAACTCTGTACTTATTTTCTACATATAGGCTAATAGAATTACTGAAATAAGGCTATGAACATTGGTCAAAACTCTGTATTACAAAATTGTTTTCTAAAATTGTTTCACCAAATTACAGTCATATAAGTAAATATGCTAAAATGTTTCTTTTATTGAAGCATGGCTAGTCTAAAACTTCAAGAAGACAAAGGATGGCTCTTTCACAAGCACCACAATGAACAGTACTTGTCATTTCTGTCAGGAAGTAAGTTAAGTTGGAAGACTTCCTGTTTATGGTTGTTAATTATTAACATTTCCATCCCTCATGTTGCCATGGAAATAGTAATGCAATTGTGTTTGATAAGAAATGTGTTATGTAATACGTGTACAAATTCCCATCTGTGACTACCTCTGTTTGACTCTATAGTTGTGAGAAATTACACTATGCCATTTGTCAGTTTAGTTCAGTCACTCAATGACGTCTGACTCTTTGTGACCCCCTGGACTGGACATCAGGGTTCCCTGTCCATCACCAACTCCTAGAGTTTGCTCAATCTCAGGTCCATAAAGTCCGTGATACCATCCAACCATCTCATCCTCTGTTGTCCCCTTCTTCTGCCTTCAATCTTTCCCAGCATCAAATGAAAGTGAAAGTTGCTCGTCATGTCCACTCTTTGTGAGACCATGGACTGAGGTCCATGGAATTCTCCAGGCGAGAATCCTGGAGTGGGTAGCCATTCACTTCTGCAGGGGATCTTCCCAACCCAGGGATCGAACACAGACCTCCTGCACTGCAGGCAGATTCTTTACCAGATGAGCCACCAGGGAAGCCCTCCATCAGGGTCTTTTCTGATGAGTCAGTTCTTCGCAACAGGTGGCCAAAGTACTGGAGCTTCAGCTTCAGCATCAGTCCTTCCAATGAATATTCAGGACTGATTTCCTTTAGGATGGACTGGTTGGATCCCCTTGCAGTCCAAGGGACTCTCACTTGTTTTCTTCAACACCATAGTTCAAAAGCATCAATTCTTTGGCGCTCAGTTTTCTTTATGCCATTTATATAATTATTTAAAAATTTGTATTATTTAATAGTGAAAAGTGAAAGTGGAAGTTGCTCAGTCGTGTCTGACTCTTCGTGACCCCATGGCCTATATAGTCCATGGAATTCTCCAGGCCAGAATACTGGAGCCTTTCCCTTCTTCAGGAGATCCTCCCAACCCAGTGATTGAACTCAGGTCTCCCACATTGCGGGCAGATTCTTTACCAGCTGAGCAACAAGGGAAGCCCAAGAATACTGGAGTGGGTAGCCTATCCCTTCTCCAGGGGATGTTCCTGACCCAGAAATTGAACTGGGGTCTTCTTCACTGCAGACGGATTCTTTACCATCTGAGCTATGAGGGAAGTATGATTTGGAATTTTGCAAAATCTATATGTTGCAAAGAGTCAGATAAGATTTAGCAACTGAACAACACAACAATATGTGGTATGGTAGAAGTCAGAATTAAAATAAAATAATTTATCACAAAGAATCTTTCTTTAATTCTTAAAGTATGAAAAAATAGTTTATTAATGGACAAGGAAAACAGAAAATATGCTTGGTGCCTGATCAATTCTCCCTAGTAATTTTGCAATATAATACATTTTTTACTTTAAACTTAAGTCTGTTAGAAAAAAAGAAGCAAGAATTCTTCCCTAATATATTATTAGATTCAGTAAAAAATATGACTAATGTTACCATTATATTAAAAGTGTGTTCTCAAGTATGTCATGTTGCTAATTTCTGTTCTACATGCTATTTTAAGACTCCTTATTCATTTTAAATAAGAAGAATTGCCTTTATTTCATTTCCTTTTTTCTTCCAGTTTTACTGAGATATATGGGGTAGCAAAGAGTCGGACACGACTGAGTGACCAAACTGAACTGAATAGCACTGTATATATTTAAGGTATACGGCATAATAACTTGACTAACACACATCATGAAATGATGATCACAATGTTTAGTGAATATACACATCTCATATAGATATAAAATTAAAGAAATAGAAAAAATTCTTTCTTTCACACATAACTGTAAGTTGTATTTATCATGCTGTGTATTGCATTCCTAGTTATCTATCTTATAACTGGAAGTTTATAACTTTTGATTACCACCAATTCCCTCTCCCTCCCCTCCAGGAAGAATCACCTTTTAACATTTTAATGGATAATGGGTTCTCATGTTCTTACTTTATGATATCCAAAGAAATTTAAAAGGTCATTAGAAGAGCATAAATTGAACCTTATTTTTTTCCTGTTATAAGTTGGGAAGATATATAAAGCATTAAGAAAAAATCATCAGGAGTCTTACTACTAAAGATATATAATATTAAGATGTTAGTGTATTAAATGGTATAATCTTATTTTCTAGATATGACTATTCTAGTTTTTATAAATATAGTTATAAAAATAGTGGACAGAATTTTATAGGCTTTCTCTCCTTCTATTTTGAAAAAGCTAATTACTTTTCTCTAAGCATCATTTCAAACGAGTGTGTTCAGAGATAGGGATTAGTACTGTTCAGAATCATTCTACAGGATAAAACATTTACAGATGTTAGTACAAGTTTTTAAAGGAAGAAAAAGCTCTCATTAGATATAATTTAAATTTGAAAAATGTGCTAACAGAAAATGGTTATGGCTTTCCTTGCCACACAAAATGTTGACAAACCTTTCCTTGAAAACTACAGACTGCTTTTTCTAAATTTATCACAAAGCATTTTATTGAAAATTCTTTGTAAATACTTTAGTAGCTGCATGAGATGAGGTTCAGCAGATGTATCATAATCCAACTTGTAAAACCTCTTCTCTGCTTCCCTGGATTGCTCATTTACATTTAGGAATGAAAGAACAAGGCTACTTGGTTTCCTCTGCCAGTTGACTCTCCTTTGAATAAATCAGGTAGGCTGATAGGCAAGCTGGGGTCTACACCAAATCCCCCACTGGGGAAAAAAAAAGTGGAGAACTCTTCTCTGGAGCACTATCATTTGAAGCCCTGGTTTTTTGGAAACAGATCATCTGCTTTTTTAGAGTACTCTGGCAGCCTTTTGTATGGAGCAATCACTGCTGCTACCCAGGAGTGTTAGAAACCAGCCCAAGCAGCCCACATATTACAGGTTTACTCTTCAATCAAATATCTTGATTTCTCTTCCTCTTCTCATTCTTGCTCTTCTTAACAGGCAATCGTAGGGGGTCCATTGTAAAAAGAAAAAATTGGTTACCACCTGTATTAAAGACCTCTCTCACTGTGAAATTCTCTTGAAATGTGGCTTTCTGTTAAGGTTTAGTCTTTGGTATGATCCATCCTGCTTTCCAAATCCAATTTCCATTCTCTTTTCAAAATCTTTAGTCCTCTGATGTGCACTTCTCCTATTTTTGTGCTTTTAAAAATACAGTTTTAAAAACTTATTGTTAATTCAAGGGGATTTTATTCATCCAAGATTTCAGTCTGCCATCTTCAACTCAAAGTGTTGTATTTTCTTTTTAATACCTCAAAGTTCAGAATTTTATTTTTTAAATTTTAATTTTACAGGGAGTAGAGTTGATTTACAATGTTGTTAGTTTCAGGTTTACAGCAAAATGATTCAGTTATACATATACATATTCTTTTTCAGTCCCATATTGGTTATTAAAGAGCATTGAGTAGAGTTCCCTATGTTATACAGTAGGCTCTTGTTGATTATCTATTTTATAGATAGTAATATATATATGTTAATCCCCAACTCCTAATTTATCCCTCTCCTTCACCTTTCCCCTTTGGTAAATATGTTTGTTTTCTAAGTCTGTGAATCTGTTTCTATTTTATAAATAAGTTCATAAGTTCATTTGCATCATATTTTCAGATTCAACATATTAGTGATATCATATGACATTTGTCTTTCTCTGTCTGACTTACTTCACTTAGCATGATAATCTCTGGGTCCATTCGGGTTGTTGCAAATGGCATTATTTCATTCTTTTTTATGACTTAGTAATATTCCATGTATATATGTACCACATCTTCCTTATCCATTCATCTGTTGATGGACATTTAGGTTGCTTCCATGTCTTAGCTATTGTAAATAGTGCTGCTATGAACGTTGGGGTGTATCTTTTTGAATTAGAGTTTCTCTGAATATATGCCCAGGAGTGAGACTGCTACATCATAGGGTAGCTCTATTGTTAGTTCTTTAAGGAATCTCCATACTGTGCTTCACAGTGGCTGCACCAATTTACATTCTCATCAATAGTGTAGGAAGTTTCTGCTTTCTCCATATCCTCTCCACAACTTATTGTCTGCAGATTTTGATTGCCATTCTTACTGGTGTGAAGTGATACTTCACTGCAGTTTTGATTTGCATTTCTCTAATAAAAGTAGTGATATTGAACATATTTTTATATGCTTTTCAGCCATGTTTTCTTTGGAGAAATGCCTACTTAGATCTGCTTATTTTTTGATTGCATTGTTTGTTTCTTTGATATTGACCTGCATGAGCTGTTTGTATATTCTGGAGGTTAATCCCTTGTTGGTTCCATAATTTGCAAATATTTTCTTCCATTTTGTGAGCTGTCTTTTTGTTTCATGGTTTTCTCCTTTGCCGTGTGAAAGCTTTTAAGTTTAATTAGGTTCCAATTGTTTTTGATTTTATTTTCATTCTCCAGAAGGTGAATCCAAAAGGATACTGGTGCAACTCATGTCAGATACTGTTCTGCCTACGTTTTCCTCTACAAGATTTATACTATCATCTTACATTCTGGTCATCAGAAGTTCAGAATTTTAAAAATCAAAACTGTATATATACTAACTAGAGCAGAAAGTCTGCAAAGTGATACCTTAACCACTGACCACATTTAAGAAGTGACTATTTTGGAAAGCACTTCTTCATATTAAGCTATATTCCACACGGTGAGCCAAATTCATCTTACTCTGGATCTTCACTAAAAATACTATAATTATTCATATAATTCAAGCAACAATAGTAACTGCTCTATAAACACATATCAACACTGACAATTTTTGTTGAAAGAATTTTAGTCATTTTCAGTTTCCTATTTAATTTTTCTCACCTAGCTCTAGAGTTCTCAGAATCACAAAAGATTTAAATGGGAATTTATTATGTATATAGTCATACCTCTTCATACTGTAGATAAAGAAACTGGGCCTCTGAGAGATAAAGTTATTTGTCCAAGACCACCTAATTTGAGGCAGGAAGGCCTTATATAGTCATAATAGTTTTTATCTTTTCTTCACAGCATTTATCATCTCTTAATGCTTTTCTTTCATGCTAAAGTATACGCTCTATAGGAGTACAAAATCCTGTCTTCTTGTTCTTCCTTTTACTTTCAATGGCTTGCTAGGTGCCTAATCCATTACTTGGTACCCAATTATTATTTGTTAACTGAATGAATGAGTGTGTCACATTGCTTGTCTACTCTCAGTGAATTTACTGAAACTTAACACTTTTGAACTGTCGTGTTGGAGAAGACTCTTGAGAGTCCCTTGGACTGCAAGGAGATCCAACAGTCCATTCTGAAGGAGATCAGCCCTGGGATTTCTTTGGAAGGAATGATGCTAAAGCTGAAACTCCAGTACTTTGGCCACCTCATGCGAAGAGTTGACTCATTGGAAAAGACTTTGATGCTGGGAGGGACTGCGGGCAGGAGGAGAAGGGGATGACAGAGGATGAGATGGCTGGATGGCATCGCTGACTCGATGGACGTGAATCTGAGTGAACTCTGGGAGCTGGTGATGGACAGGGAGGCCTGGCGTGCTGAGATTCATGGGGTCGCAAAGAGTCGGACACGACTGAGCGACTGAACTGAACTGAACACCTTAGAACAGAAGCCTGTGAGGGGAACAGTGGTAGTAGCCATATACAGTTTCAAATGATATACAAAATTTTCTGGGTATGCCCTTTTTGTTTAACATAAACTCCTTTTAATTTTCAAAGGGGCTCATAAAGAAAAAAAAGGCTGTCACTGCCTTAGGAAAAGACCCTCAAAGTAATGTTTTACTCTATTCAAAGATCTTAACTTTACAAACAGCTAATTCCCTTTGACTTAGTTTTAATTCCACAGATTTATGTGGCATTCCCTTGGCATATTATAGAAGCTTGGAATTTTTCAGGATTAGGCTCTGTAGCAGTTCAGTGCTAAGGTGAGAAGTGGCATCTAGGTAAGGATTGACTGCAAAGAAATGATACCAGGGTACTCCTAGAAGAGATAACAGAAGTAATTCATCAATAGTCTTGAAGCGCAAATACATTCTGTTTATTTATAGAATACTTACCTTTTCTACTGGGAGGATATGTTGTTTCATGAACTGCTTCACCCTAGTAAGAACTTCCTGACCTGTCCTAGTCTGTACAAACAACTGACGGGTAGTATCAGTCTGTGGAAGCGCAGTGCTGAAAGATCTTTATTTAAAAAAAAATTACAAAGAAAGAAAAAAGTTACAAAGATGTCCAAAATCATTATTACAGATTTCTGAATAGAATGTGAAGTCTTCCCCCAATTCCCCGTAAATATCTCTCAGACAGAGCTTCTGTATTTTGGAGCTTTTTTTTTTTTAACCTTTCATGGTTATGAGAGGAATGCAGAATCACTTTATTTTGAACATTAAACTTTAGTGCTTAAAGCACTTTTTGAAGAAAACGTAGCCTGGCATGACCTCAATCAATGGGAGTTTAAAATCTTTTTTGAATTCACCTATCAAAATATCTAAACAAGAAGGCAAAGGAATTGGACACAAATAGAATTAGACATTCTTAGTATTTGCCTCACAAATACAACTGCAGGATGTCATTATAAGTAAGACCTTTAAAGATCATTATGAAGAGCAGCACTGTCATTTATTATGTTATATAGATCATAAATATTCATGTATAAGATGAAGTGTAAAATACAATGGTCCTAAGGTGATGTCAGGCCTCCCTGGTGGCTCAGACGGTAAAGAATCTGCATGTAACGCAGGAGCTCTGGGTTCAGTCCTTGGGTCAGGAAGTTCTCCTGGAGAAGGAAAAGGCAACCCACTCCAGTATTCTTGCATGGAGAATTCCACGGACAGAGGAGCCTGGAGGGCTACAGTCCATGGTGTCGTAAAGAGTCAGACACACAGAGCAACTAACACTTTCACTTTCAAGGTGATGTCATGGAAACTCGTGGCTTGGGCAAAATTTCCAGGGGCAACATGATTCATGCGTTCAGTAAGTGCTATATATCACACTGGTTTTTTTTTTCCCCTCTAACTTTTATTTTACATTGGAGAGTAGTTGGTTTACAATGTGTTAGTTTCAGGTATACCAAAGTGATTCAATTATATATATACATATAGTTATTCTTTATCAGATTTTTTTTCCCATAAAGCTTACGGGAATATTGAGTAGAGTTTCTTCCACTATACAGTAGGTTCTTGTTGATCATCTATTTTATGTATCGTAGTGTGTATATGTTAATCTCAATCCCCTAATTTACCCTCCCCTTGCATCACACTTGTTAGATGGAGGTATGGTTTGAAAAAGTGTATTAGATGCCTCAGAAGTGCCCCACTAATGGACATATGAATTAAAAGATGCTTAAATGTCTGAATACAGTTTCATGCAATTTGATGGTGGAAGAGAGCAACATTTTTAAGCTTAATAAATCATCTTATATAATACGTAATTTTAAATAGGTATATGTAAGTAACAAACATTAGAAGGGAACATTTCAGAATTTTATCAATATCCTTAAAAGTTTATAATTCCACTTGGCAAAAGAGAAACCTCTTAATATTAAATTGATATTTCTTTATATGTGAAGTCAACTATTTTCAAGCATAAAAGAGATTTACTAAAAAAAAAAAAAGAATAACCATGGTTGACAGCAGTAATCCTTGTGTTGTAAGCAATAAAAACAATCCCTATCCTTCTAAAGCTTATGACCCTCACATACCTAATACAGGCTCTATTTGAATTAAACATGGAATCTATATTTTGCTTGCCTTTTAGAGAGCCGCAATCCAATTTCTGCCAGAGGTTGCACAACATTGGCATACTGGAAGCTATTTTCAGATGCATTATTTCCCAGAAGATATCTATTATAAATTCCCTATAAGTAAATTAACACAAAGGGATTAAAATTCAATGAAAAGTATTCTTCAGCTATCCAGTCTTCCCAGTTTCCCAGCTATGTGAATCACTAAACTTACAAAGTACTAAGATATAAATCAGACTATCAATTCTATTAATTTACATGCAGGAAAAATCATGCCACTCCAAATGAAAGTATTACACGCTTTTCATCTGGCTAACATACTCTAATCATAACAGAATTATAGCTGGAAATCAAACCAAACTTCAAAATTACTTCAGCAGTTACCAAAGATACCAAATTGGCAAGTTATATCATCTGTAAAGATCACTGTTCTACCTTCATAGTGGAGAAAAAAAAAAAAAAACTAAAGAAATCAAAATAAAATTAAAAATTACAAAACAAAAAGAAGACAATGAAATGACTTCTAAGAATATTGTATCCCCTTTTTTGGACCTTTAATTAAGGTGAAACTCTTCTCCTTTGAATAGTGTTAGTGGAATGCTCAACTTTCTTTTTTCCCTTACCTCTCCCTATTCTGTGCCTCCATCATAATATATTCTCTGGTTCCCTGCCCCAAACAATATCAACTGATTTCATTAGTTTATTTCTGTATATAATTCTTTGTACAATATTAACACTGTAATCCAATTTCACATTTCTAGTTAACATGGAATGTTTATGATCATCTCTAAAGTTACTACTATATAGTTTATGATGTATAGTAGTTTATGACATATTAATTTCAATCATAAACCATGTCAAGTTTTCATTTGAAATGAAAATCCATTTTAAGTTGAAAGCCTATTTGGTATCTTTTTTGTGGAAACTGACAAATACAGAAACATACCATAAACCTTATTGTGAGAAATCTATCTAAGCAACAAGATTAATTAATATGATTAATATGATTCTAAACTACAGGATGAGATGTAACACAACAATTTCTTAGAAGATATTTCAAGTATTGGAGGACAGCATGGACTCTGAGGACAGGGAAAAATAACCATAATTTTCCTTAATCTTTTTTTTCCCATTCCCTTTGTTTCTAAAATCTCTTATTTACTTGTTCTTCCTATAAATCCTAACCCCTTGCCAGTGATGAAGCATCTTAATTTCTTAAATAAACAAAGATTCAAACTTAGGTTAATGAAAAATTAGTTTAACAAGGTAGTATAATGAAGAAGCATTTGTTTAAACTGTAAATTAAAAAAAACTGTACTTATATTCAACTTTCTCTCAAAATTGTCATATTATTAGGAAAAAAGACAATTTTGCTTATCTTCACTCAAAAATATAGTTAAGAGGCTTCTGTATGCTAGGTACTGTGCTAGGCTTTGGGAAATACAATGATAATTCTTTCCTCACTATCAGCTCTGATTAATAAATGGCTTTACAATCTGAATCAGACATCACATTAGGAGTTTAGCTCTTTCTTATATTGATATTCAGGAAATAACCAATTTTCACATGCTTTTCTTCTTTTTGTCATTATGTCTTTCTCTCTCCCTTCCTCCATCTTTTTGGTCTATTATACCACATTTGCTACTCAACTTTTTCCCTTGCCAAATTCCTATTCTGTAAACTCTGGGTTTATATTTTATCCATGTTTGGTATTTGTCATTGTGGAAAATAAATTGATCTAAAGATATTATATAAGGGAATTCTCTAGTCCAGTGGTTAAGATTCTGTGCTGTTACTGTCAGGGGCCTGGGTTCAATTTCTGGTTAGGGAATTGATTCCACAAGCCAAGCCAAAAAAAAAAAAAGAATGTAACACCCCCCAAAACCAAAAATATTTTCAAGAGTATATTAGTAAGTAACAGTGAAACACATGCTAAAAAATTAATTACCTGTGCTATTCCAGCCATTTTAAAATATGAAAGGGCAAGAAAGAAATTCCAGTTAGGAAGATTAGGATTAATTCCCCTGCAGTGGCAATATATTGAAATCAGTTCTTCCATTGATGGTATCCCTATAAAAATAGTACATACTATGAACTTTAATAAAAATGTCAGGGTGAATAATTTTAAATGTCATAATACATATAAAATTGAATATAAAGCCATTTTCTACAAAGCAAAACATGCTCCAAGTATTTATTTTCAAAAGGATACTATATAGAAATGATTACATTTTGTCACAAATTACTAAAAGTGGAATGGCACACTTTAAAAAAATTGATAAAGATTATTTAAAAACATTTCAAGAAACAAATAAAAGCTGGTTATCTAAGATTATAAAATTATCTTTTGTTAATTATGGAGAGAAATAAAGACAATTTTACCTTAATAGAAATTTAGGCAACATTATGTTTTCATACCTATGTTTTCTTGCAAATGATGGCTTTGATTTCCCAATGAAACAGTCTTTGGCCAAAAGTAGAACATGGAGAGATAAGCCAAGTCTAACAAAGGATGACCAATGGTTGAAAGCTCCCAATCAAGCACAGCTATAACTCGAGACTGTAATTAAAAATAAAAAGATTTTAATATATTAAATCCAAAAGAACTAAAATAAGGAAAAAAATGAAATAGAATATATTGAAAATCATATTTTCCATCAAAAGCAAATGTGAAGCTGTAGTTTGCAGTTTTTACCCACAGTGGCACAATTCACTTATCAAATAACTAATTTTAATAGCCTTGAATGAGTAAAGCCAAGTCCCCTGCTTCCATGATTGGCTCTCAGTTCTTCATTTTACTTCACATAGCCTTAACATGTCTACTAAAGAGCGGAGGCAAGAGCAGTTGAAAATATTTGACTGGAAGTTAACTATGATAAAAGAAGAAATTCTAACAAATACTTATAATTTAAGAATCTATGCTCTAATAATGAATCTAGCAACATGACAAATATTTCACTCCTATGGAAACAGTAATTTTTTAAAGTAAGTTATTTTATGCTGCAGATACAAAAAGGTAATTGTTATAAAAGATGCTGCTTGTTTTATGAATATAAAATCAATCATCATATAGTAACATGATAAAAGAGTTGTGTAATTTGGAATCAATAACAGCTTTCCTCATGCTACTTTGTAACAATATATATCAAAGGAATATAAATTTTTATGTTAGGAACATAGGGCATTCAACTGAAAATACAAGCAATCTGCAGAATAATATGTGTACTATGATCCTATTTAAATAAAAAGGTTGCAAATGAATACTCAAAGTTGAAAGAATACACACCAAACTGATTACAATGACTATGGTTGCTTCAAGTTAGGTAGGAGGGATGGGATATGGGAGGAGGAACTCCACTGGAGGGTCTGTACAGGAAGAGTAACTAAATAGGATTTGTATTTTAAGGTCACTAGCTGCTATGTTTTGAATAGATTGTAGGGGAGCAAAGAGGAGACTGCAGCAACAATTTAGCCAAGATTATCTAAGCCATATAAAACAGCAGAGTTCATTTAGGCAATGCATATTATTGCATTTCATGCCTTTATGTATCTTTGTATGTGTTTGTACTCCCTTACTTCAGTCACATATTTGTACACATTATTGTAGCTTTAAGGAAAATGTGGTCTGTGAAACCACACAGACCTGAATTCAAATCCTAGCTCTACAATTTAGTGAAAGAAAGCGAAACTTGTTCAGCCATGTCTGACTCTTTGTGACCCCATGGACTATACATTCCAAGGAATTCTCCAGGCCAGAATACTGGAGTGAGTAGCTGTTCCCTTCTCCAGGAGATCTTCCTAACACAAGGATTGAACCCAGGTCTCCTGCATTGCTGGTGGATTCTTTACCAGCTGAGCCATGAGGGAAGCCCTCCATCATCTACTAGCTGTGTAATTCTGGACAGTTAACTCTGCAGTTCTGGACTAGTTAACACTTCAGATTTTCAATTTAAGTAACCATAACATATCTGGTGTAGAGTTAGTGTGAATATGAAATAAAGGTAGGTAATATGTCCATTTTGTTTATCAGAGTCTATTTAAGTACCTAGCACACAGTAGGCGGCTAAAATGTATTTATCCAATGAATAAGTACAGAGCCTGGCATATGACAGGCAATAAAAAATTTTCTATTATGACTATGGAAAAATTGATCATTACTTCCTCCATGATTTGACTTCATAGGACTTTTTATGGTTGTGATTATACTGAATTATCAGTTAAATTTGCTTCAAAAAAAAGGATTGGATGCCTTTTTGTCCATACCATTCTGTTTTTTCTGTGCTCCTAACATCCAAAGAAAACTAGCACTTCCTCAGCACAACTGGCCTATGGGCTTCACTGGTGGCTCAGTTGGTAAAGAGATGCTTACAATACAGGAGACCCAGGTTTGATCCTTGGGTTGGGAAGATTCCTGGAGAAGGAAATGACAAACTACTCCAGTATTCTTGCCTTGGAGAATGCCATGGACAGAGAAGCCTATAGTCCATGGGGTCACAAGAGTCAGACATAACTGAGCGACTAAACTTAATCCAGCTCAACAGAAGCTTCATTTCGTTGATAATCAGCCACAATATTTATAGTGCATGTAGATTAAAAACAAACTAGCCACAACTGGGTTGATTCCAAGTATACATCAACAGATGACTGGTTTAAAAAGACATGGTATATACATAAGGGAATATTACTCAACCATAAAAAAGAATGCAATATTGCCATCTGTAGCAACAGGGAGAGACTTAAGGAATATCTGCTGAGTAAAATAAATCAGAGAAAGACAAATACTGCATGAAATAATCTACATGTGGAATCTAAAATGTAACACAAATGAAAGCATATATAAAACATAAAGACACAGATACAGAAGACAAACTTGTGGTTACCAAAGGGGAAAGGGAAGGGGGAGGGACAAATTAGGGATATGGCATTAACAGATACAAATTATTATATATGAAACAGATAAGCAACAAGAATATATTGTATAGCACAGAGAATTATACCCAATATCTTATAATAACTTATCTGGGATGAGTTCACCTCCTCTCATGAGCACATCAAAATAACAATGATAAGCAGAACAATAACTGATGAAAAAGACCAGAACCTACCAGAAAAGATCATCTACAGTTAAAGACAAAAGAAGGGACCACATCAGGATGAGTAGGACAGGTGGACTTGCAATATAGTCAAGTCCCATACCCCTCGGTAGATATCCACAAACTGTACAATAATTCCACAACAGAGGCTCTCCCACAAGAGTATGAGGTCTGAACCCATGTGAGGCTCCCCATTCTAGGGGTCCTGTACCAGGAAAATGAACCCTCAGAGCATTTATTTGGCTTTGAAGGTCAGTGGAGCTTACTTTTGGAAGGTACCAGAGGACTGGGGAAAATATAGACTTCACTTGTAAAGGGTGCACACAAAATCTCACACCTTCCAGGATCTCAAAAAAAAAGTCATAGTTTCATAGGGACCTGGGTCAGATCTAACTGTTGGTTTCAGAGAGTCTCTCAGAGAGGTAGGAGGCAACTGCAGCTCACCCTGGGGACAAAGACACTAGTGGCAACCATTCTAGGGAGCTCTTTCTACCACGTGGACATTGGTGTTGGCAGGTGTCATTGCGGAATCCTCCCTCTAGTTAGCCCTAGGACCCAGCCATGCCCCAACAAACTATAGTCACCAGTCCTGGGACACCTTAGGCCATGCAACTAACTGGGCCATCCATCAGAAGACAGGCTGCCTGAAGACCCCATGAGCCTGAAGCTGCCTCTGGACACAGCCCTTACCAACAGAGGGCCCAGGAACTTCCTCCACCCACCATAGGCAGACACCAGATGCAAAAAAAATCACAATCCTGCAGCCTGCAGACCCAGATCATTGACCAAAAGGCCATACCCTTCCCTGAGACAAACAGCCCTGGTTCTGCCCACTAGCAGGCCAATTCAAGCTTCTGGATACCCCAGCCTCTGTGTCAGAAACCCACCTACCACTGGCAGTAATCTGACACCAGCCCTAGAATCCCTGGATCCTGTAACTAGACTCCAAGACTTGCTCTGCCTTCCAGGAGTCTGGAAAAAACCCCAGGACCATCCATGCACAAAGCTATCAGGAAGGTTAAAAGACAAAAGTAGTAAAGCCACTGATATCAACAATAAACACGTAAAGAATACAGAAACCATTTAGATGTAAAATATGATATAAATAACAGTATCGTGAGAGGAGGAGAGTACAAATGCAGGGTGGTTAAAATGCATTTGACATTGTGGTATCAGCAACTTAAAATAATACACATACTCATACACCTATTTACCTCATGGTAACCACAAACCAAAAAATCTATAACATATATACACACAAAAAGAAAAAGGAATCCAAATATAACTCTAAAGATAGTCATCACATCACAAGAGAACAAAAGAAGAAGAAAGGGAAATATAAAGGCCCACAAACAACTCCAAAATAATTAACAAAATGGCAATAATAACATACATATCAATAATTCCCTTAAATGTAAATGTACTGAATGCTCCAATCAAAACACACAGAGTAGCTGAATGGATATAAAAACAAGACCCAAATAGATGCTGCCTACAAGAGACTCACTTCAGATCTAAAGATATACACAGACTGAAAGTGAGGGGGTGGAAAAAAAAAAAAAGGTGAGGTAGCAAAAGTTATATCAGACAAAATAGACTTTAAAATAAAGACTGTTACAAGAAACAAAGAAGGACAGTACATAATGGTCAAGGGAACAATCCAAGAAGAAAATATAATTGTACATATATGTAACAACATATGCACCCAACATAGGAACATTTAAATGCATAAAGCAAATATTAACAGACATAAAGGGGGATATCAACAGTAACACAATATTAGTGGGGGACATTAGCATCCTACTTACATAATGAACAGATCATCCAGACAGAAAATCAATAAGCCTAAAATGACACATTAGAAAAGATGGACTTAATTGATATATACATAGACTATTCATCTGAATATTGTGCAGCAGAATACACTTTCTTTACAAGTGCACATGGAACATTCTCCAGGAGAGATCATATGCTGGCCACAAAACAATCCTCAGTAAATTTAAGAAAACTGAAATCATGTGAAGCATCTTTTCTGACCACAATGTTGTGAGACTAAAACTCAACTACAAAAAAAGAAAAACTGCAAAAAACACAAACACATAGAGGCTGAACAATAAAGTACTAAATAATGCATCACTGAGGAAGTCAAACAGGAAATAGAAACATACCTAAAGACAAAATGAAAACATGATTTGAAATTTATAAGATTTACCAAAACCTGTTCTAAGAGGGAAATTTACACTTATAAAAGCTAAATCAGAAAAGAAAATCTCAAACAACCTAACTTTACACTAAAAGGAACTAGAAAAAGAAGAATAAACAGGAGAAAAGAAATCATAAAGATCAGAGAAGAAATAAATTAGAGACTAAAAAATCAATAGAAAAGAATAATGAAACTAAAAGCTCACTCTCTGAAAAGATAAGCAAAATTGATAAATCTTTAGCCAGATATATTAAAAAACAAAGGAGAAAACCAAATCCATAAAATCAGAATTGAAACAGAAGAAGTTAAAACTGACATCACAGAAATATAAAGATTCATGAGAGACCACTATTAAACTATACACCAATAAAATGAACCACCTCAAAGAAATGGACAAATTTTTAAAAAGGTACAATCTCCCAGGACTGAACCAGGAAGAAATAGAAAATATGAACAGATCAATTACCAGTAAGCAAACTAAATCAGTAATTTTAAAACTCCTAAGAAACAAAATCTAGGACCAGTTGGCTTCATGAATGAAGTCTACCAAAGTTTACAGAAGAGTTAATGCTTATCCATTTTAAATTATTCCAAAAAACTGCAGAGGAAAGAACATTTCTGAACTTGTCCTTTGCAGCCAGAATCACCTTGATACCAAAACCAGACAAAGATACTGCAAAAAAGAAAATTATAGGCCATTATCACTGATAAACATAGATGCAAAAATCCTCAACCAAATACTAGTAAATCAAATAACTGCAGACTAAATATAACAATACGATAAAAGGATCATGCACCATGATCAAGTGGGATTTAACCTAGGTATGCAAAGATTTTGTAATATCTGAAAACCAATGTGATACACCACATTAACAAATTGAAGATTAAAAACATGAACAACCCAATACATGTAAAAAAAGGCTTTTGAAAAATTCAAAATCCATTTAATTCATATACCCATTATATCTACTACTGTGGGTAAGAATCCCTTGGAAAGAATGGAGCAGCCCTTACAATCAACAAGAGAGTCCAAAATACAGTACATGGGTGCAGTCTCAAAAATGACAAAATGATCTTGGTTTGTTCCAAGGGAAACCATTCAACATCACTGTAATCAAAGTCTATGTCCCAACCAATAATGTCAAAGAAGCTGAACTTGAATGGTTCCATGAGGACCTCCAAGACCTTCTAGAACTAACATCAAAACAAGATGTCGTTTTCATTATAGGGGACTGGAATGCAAACATAGGAAGTCAAGAGACACCTGGAGGAACAGGCAAGTTTGACCTAGGAGTACAAAATTAAGCAAGGTAAAGGCAAACAGAATATGGCTAAGAACCTCTTCCAACAACACAAGAGATGACTCTACACATGGACATTACCAGATGCTCAATATAAAAATCAGATTGATTATATTTTTTTCAGCTGAAGATGGAGAAGCCCTATACAGTCAGCAAAAAACAAGACCTGGAGCTGATTGTGGCTCAGATCATGAACTCCTTGCTGCAAAATTCAAACTTTTATTCAAGAAAGTAAGGAAAACCACTAGGCCATTCAGGTATGACTTAAATCAAATCCCTTATGATTTTAGAACGGAAGTGATGCAAAGATTCAAGATATAGATCTGATAGATAATAAACTGTACAGGAGGCAGTGACCAAAACTGTCCCTAAGAAAAAGAAATGCAAAAATGCAAAATAGTTGTCTGAGGAGGACTTACAAACAGCTGAGAAGAGAAGAGAAGTGAAAGGCTAAGGAGAAAGAGAAAGATATACCCAACTGAATGCAGAGTTCCAGAGAAAGCAAGGAGAGATAAGAAAGCCTTCTTAAGTGAATAATACAAAGAAATAGAAGAAAAGAATAGAATGGGAAAGACTAGAGGAGGTCTTTTAAAAAAAATTGGATACCAAGGGAACATTTCATGCAAAGATGGGCACAATAAAGGACAGAAACAGCAAGAACCTAACAGAAAGAGAAAAGATTAAGAAGAGGTGGCCAATCATACACCATGATCAAGTTGGGTTTATCCCAGGGATACAAGGATTCTTCAATACTCGCAAACCAATCCATGTGATACACCAAATAAACCAATTGAAAGATAAAAACCATATGATAATCTCAATAGATGTAGAACAAACCTTTGACAAAATTCACTACCCATTTATGATGAAAAACTCTTCAAAAAAGGGGCATAGAAGGAACCTACCTCAACATAGTAAAGGCTGTATATGATAAGCCCACAGCAAACATCAGTTTTTCAATGGTGAAAAACTGAAAGCATTCCCTATAAGATCAGGAATGAGATAAGGGTACCAACTCTCACCACTATTAGTCAACATATTTTGGAAATCCTAGCTATAGCAAGCAAAGAAGAAAAAGAAATAAAAGGAATCCAGACCAGAAAAGAAGAAGTAAAACTCTCCCTGTTTGCAGATGACATGCTACTATTCATGGAAAACCCTAAAGATACTTTCAGAAAGTTACTAAAGTTAATCAGTGAATTTAGCAAAGTCATAGGATACAAAAATCAATGCACAGAAATTACTTGTATTTTATAAACTAACAATGAAAAACTCAGAAAGAGAAATTAATGAATCAACTCCATTCACCATTGCAACAAAAAGAATAAAATATCTAGGAATAAACCTACCTAAGGAAACAAAAGAACTGTATACAGAAAATTATAAGACACTGATGAAAGAAATCAAAGAGAACATAAAACAGATAGAGAGATATTCCATGTTCCTGGGTAGGAAGAATCAATATTGTGAAAATGACTATACTACCAAACACAATCTACAGATTCAATGTGATCCCTATCAAATTGCCAATGGCATTTTTTCACAGAACTAGAACAAAAAAATTCACAATTCATACAGAAATACAAAAGACCCCAAATAGACAAATCAATCTTGAGAAAGAAGAATGGAGCTAGAGGATCAACCTTCCTGACTTCAGACTATACTACAAAGCTACAGTCATAAAGACAGTATGGTACTGGCACAAAAACAGAAATATAGACCAATGGAACAAAATAGAAAGCCCAGAGATAAACCCATGGGTACCTTATTTTTGACAAAGGAGGCAAGAATATACAATGGGGCAAAGATAGCCTCTTTAATAAATGGTACTGGGAAAACTGGACAGCTACATGTAAAAGAATAAAATTAGAACACTTCCTAACACCATATACAAATATAAACTCAAAATGGATGAAAGATCTAAATGAAGAGTAGAAACTATAAAACTCTTAGAGGAAAACATAGACAAAATACTCTATGACAAAAATCACAACAAGATTCTCCCTGACCCACCTCCTATAATAATGGAAATAAAAATAAATATATGGAAATAAAATAACATAATGGAAATTTAAAAAAAACATATTTTTATCTTTATGCTCAAAAATCCCATATGATTATGGGACCTAATTAAATGCTTTTGCACAGCAAAGGAAACTATAAACAAAGTGAAAAGACAACCCTCAGAATGAGTGAAAATAATAGCAGATGAAAAAACTGAAAAAGGAGTAATATCCAAAATATATAAGAAGCTCATACAACTCAATACCAGAAAAACAAACAACCCAATAAAAAAGTGGGAAAAAGACATTTATCCAAAGAAGACATACAGATGACTAACAAACACAAGAAAAGATGCTCAACATCACTCATTATTAGGAAATGCAAATCAAAATTACAAAGAGATATCACCTCAGACCAGTCAGAATGGCCATCTGGAAAATCCCATGGATGGGGGAGCCTGGCGGGCTGCCGTCTATGGGGTCGCAAAGTTGGACATGACTGAAGCGACTTAGCAGCAGCAGCAGCAGCAGCAATCAAGACACAGACACAAAAACCAGACTTTTGGACATGGGGGTGGCAGGAAGAAGGAGAGGGTGGGATATATGGAGACAGTAACATGGAAAGTTACATTACCATATGTAAAACACATAGCCAATGGGAATTTGCTGTATGACTCTGCTGCTGCTGCTGCTGCTAAGCTGCTTTAGTTGTGTCCGACTCTGTGTGACCCCATAGACAGCAGCCCACCCCAGGCTCCCCCGTCCCTGGGATTCTCCAGGCAAGAACACTGGAGTGGGTTGCCATTTCCTTCTCCAGTGCATGAAAGTGAAAGGTGAAAGTGAAGCTGCTCAGTTGTGTCCGACTCTTAGCGACCCCATGGACTGCAGCCTACCAGGCTCCTCTGTCCATAGGATTTTCCAGGTACTGGAGTGGGGTGCCATTGCCTTCTCCGAATGTTTGGCATAAACCAGCACAATTCTGTAAAGCAAGTATCCTTCAAGCAGAATATAAATAAATTTAAAATTATTTAAAAAGGGCAGCGGGACAAGAATACACAGAAGAACTGTATAGAAAGGTCTTAATGACCTCAATAAACATGATGGTATAGTTACTTACCTAGAGCCAGACATACTGGAATGTGAAGTCGAGTGGGCCTTAGGAAGCATTACTACATGCTAGTGGAGGTGATGGAATTCCAGATGAGCTTTTTCAAACCCTAAAAGATGATGCTGTTAAAGTGCTGCACTCAATATGTCAGCAAATTTGGAAAACTCAGTAGTGGCCACAAGATGGAAAAAGGTCAGTTTTCATTCCAATTTCAAAGAAGGGCAGTGCCAAACAATGTTCAGACTACCATACAATTGCTCTCATTTCACATGATAGCAAGGCAAAGCTCAAAATCCTTCAAGCTAGGCTTAAATGGTATGTGAACCAAGAACTTCCAGATGTACAAGCTGGATTTAGAAAAGGCAGAGGAACCACAGATCAAATTGCCAACATTTGCTGGAAACAGAGAAAGCAAGGGGATTCCAGAAAAGCATCTAATTCTGTTTCATTGACTACGCTAAAGCCTTTATCTGTGTGGATCACAACAAACTGTGGGAAATTCTTAAAGAGATGGGAATACCAGACCACCTTATCTTTCTCCTGAGAAACCTGTATGCAGGTCAAGAAGCATCAGTTAGAACCTTAATGGAACAACAGACTGTTTCCATATTGGGAAAGAAGTGTGTCAAGGCTGTATATTGTCACCATGCTTATTTAACTTCTCTGCAGAATACATCATACAAAATACTGGGCTAGAGTCACAGGCTAGAATCAAGATTGCCAGAAGAAATATTAACATTTTCAGAAATATAGATGATACTATGCTAATGGCAGAAAGGGAAGTGGAATTAAAGAGCCTCTTGATGAAGGTAAAGGAAGACAGCGAAAAAACTGGCTTAAAAATTCAACATTCAAAAAACTAAGATCATGGCATCTAGTCCCATCACTTCATGGCTAATAGACAGGGAAAAAGTGGAAATGGTGGCAGACTTTTTTTTCTTGGGCTCAAAAATCACTGTTGACGGTGACTGCAGCCACTAAACTAAAAGAAGAAAAGTAATGACAAATCTAGACAGTGTATTAAAAAGTAGACTTCACATTGCTGACAAAGGTCCATATAATCAAAGCTATGGTTTTTCCAATAGTTATGTATAAATGTGAAAGTTGGACCGAAAAGAGGGCTGAGTGCCAAAGAATTGATACTTTCAAACTGTGGCGCTGGAGAATACTCTTGAGAGTCTTTTGGATAGCAAGGATATCAAGCCAGTCAGTCCTAAGGAAAATCAACCCTGAAATATTCATTGGAAGGGCTGATGAGGAAGCTGAAGCTCCAAAACTTTGGCTATCTGATGCAAAGAGCCAATTCATTGGAAAAGACTCTGATGCTGGGAAAGTCTGAGGGCACGAGGAAAAGGGGGTGACAGGCAATGAGATGGCTGGATAGCATCACCTAATCAAAGGACATGAGTCTGAGAAAATTCTGGGAGATAGTGAAGGACAGGGAAACCTGGCATACTGTAGTCCATGGGGTTGCAAAGAATCGGACATGACTTAGTGATTGAACAACAACAACATTCATTTATGACATTTTTCTGAAGTAAGTTGGCACAGAGGGAACATACCTTCACATAATGACAGTCATTAATGACAACCCACAGTTAACATCATACTAAAGCAGTGAAAAGCTGAAAGCATTCCCTCAATGATTAGGAACAACACAGGGATGCCAACTCTTATTATTTTTATTTAATATAGTATTGGAAGTCCTAGTCATAGAATCCAGACAAAATAAACAAAAGGAATTTAAATTTAAAAGGAAGAAGACTGTCACTCTTTGCAGATGACAAACGCTATACATATAAAATCCTAAAGATGCCACCAGAAAACTACTAGACCTCACCAGTGAATTTGGTAAAGCTTGGTAAAGCTGCAGACATAAAATTAATACACAGAAATTTGTTGTTTTTCTATAACTAACAATGACCTATCAGAAAAAGAAATCCCTGGTGGCTCAGTGGTAAACAATCTGCCTGCCAATGCAGGAGACATGAGTTTAATCCCTGACCAAGCAGGATCCGACATGCCGCAGAGCAGCTGAGCCTATGTGCCACAACTATTGAGCCTGTGCTCTAGAGCTTGAGAGCTGCAAATACTGAGCCCACATGCCACAGCTACTGAAACTCGCATGCCCTAGAGCTATGCTCTGCAACAAGAGAAGCCACTGCAATGAGAAGCCCACGCCCTGCAACTAGAAAGCAGCCTCTGCTCCCTGCAACTAGAAATAAGTGACTGCAGTAAAGAAGACCCAGCATAGCCAATAATAAATAAATAAAATTAAAAACAATGTACTTAAAAAAGAAGGAAATAATCCCATTTATTATTGTATCAAAAAGAACAAAATACCTAGGAATAAACCTATCTAAGGAGGTAAAAGACCTGCAGTTGGAAAACTATAAGCAACTGATGAAAAAAATGAAGGTAACACAAACAGATGAAAAGATGTACCATGTTCTTGGACTAGAATAATTAATATTGTTAAAATGACCACTTTAACTCATTTAACTATGAGGGTTTCCCTCATAGCTCAGTTGTTAAAGAATCTGCTTGCAATGCAGGAGACCCTGGTTTGATTCCTGGGTTGGGAAGATCTGCTGGAGAAGGGATAGGCTACCCACTCCAGTATTCTTGGGCTTCCCTTGTGGCTCAGCTGGTAAAGAAACCACCTGCAATGTGGGAGATCTGGGTATGATCCCTGGGTTGAGAAGATCCCCTGAAGAAGGGAAAGGCTACCCACTCCAGTATTCTGGCCTGCAGAATTCCATGGACTGTATAGTTTGGCCTGCAGAATAGATAGTCCATGGGGTCACAAAGAGTCAGACATGACTGAGTGACTATCACTTTCACTCTAGGCAAGGTACAGATTCAGTGCAATACTTATCAAAATACCAATGGTATTTTTCACAGTAATAGAACAAATAATGTTAAAATTTGTATGGAGGGAATTCCCTGGTGGTCCAGGGGTTAGGACTCCATGCTTTCACCACTGAAGGCCTGAATTCAATCCCTGGTCAGGGAACTAAGATACCACAAGCTGTGCAGTGTGGCCAAAATAAAATAAAATTTTTATGGAAACATGAAAGATCTGGAATAGCCAAAACAATCTTGAGAAAAAGAACAGAAGTAGAGGACTCATGCTTCCTGTCTTCAGACAATACTACAAAGCTATAGTATCATATCATCAAAACAGTATGGCATTGATACAAAAAATACACACATAAATCAATGGAACAGAATTGATAATGCAGACATAAATCCATACTCAATCAATCTATGAGAAAGGAGGCAAGAATATACAATGGAGAAAAAACAGTCTCTTTAACAACTGGTGCTGAGAAAACTGAACAGCTACATGTAAAATAATGAAATAAGAATATTTTCTCATACAAAAACAAAAATAAATTCAGAATGTATTAAAGACCTAAGTATAAGCCTGGAAACAAAACTTCTAGAGGAAAATACATAGAACACTCTGTGATATAAACGGTAGCAATATTTTTTTAGATCTGTCTCCTAAGACAAAGAAAATAAAAGCAAAAACAAACAAATGGTACCTAATTAAACTTAAAAGCTTTTGCACAGCAAAGGAAGCTATCAACAAAATAAGAAGACACCCTGTTAAATGGGAGAAAATATTTGCACATAATATGACCAATAAGGGGGTAATATCCAAAATATGGAAACAGCCCATACAACTCAATATTTTTAAAAAAAGCTGATTAGGGACTTCCCTGGAGGTGGGGGCCTAGGTTAAAGTCCTTGTCGAGGATTTAGATCTCACATGGCACAACAAAGAATTTGCATGCTGCAAGGACTGAAGATCCCACGTGCTGCAACTAAGACCCAGAACAGCCAAAGATAAGTATTTAAATCTTTTTTAAAAATATGATTTAAATTGGGCACAAAACCTGAATATATCTTTTTCTAAAGAGGACATGCAGATGGCCAGTAGGCATGCAATGTTCAACATCGCTAATCATGAGGAAAATGCAAATCAAAACCATAATGAGGTATCACTTCACATCTGTCACAATGGCTATCAGAAAAGAGAACACAAACGGCAAATGCCGGTGAGAATGTAGAGAAACTGAACTCCTCATATAATGGTGGGAATATAAATTCCTGTAGCCCAATATTATTGAAAACAGTATGGAGGTTTCTCAAAAAACTGAACATAGTACTATCATGTGTGCTGTACTGGGCTTAGTTGCTCAGTTGTGTCTGACTCTGTGACTCTATGGACTGTAGTCTGCCAGGCTCCTCTGTCCATGGAGATTCTCCAGGCAAGAATACTGGAGTGGGTTGCCATGCCCTCGTCCAGGGGATCTTTCCAATCCAGGGATCAAACCAGGGTCTCCTACATGGCAGGCTGATTCCTTACCAACTGAGCTACCAGGGAAGCCCTAGTACTATTATATGACTCAGCAATTCCACTCCTGAGTACATATCTGAAACAAAACAAAAACAGATTTGGAAAGATACGTGAATCCAGTGTTCACATCAGCACTATTTATAGTTATAATGGTCAAGATATGGAAGCAACCTAAGTGTCCGCCAACAGATGAATGCATATAGAGGACGTGTTATACATACACAATGGAATGCTACTCAGTCATTAAACAGAAGGAAAGTTTGCCATTTGCAACAACATACATGGACTTGGAGTGTATTATGCTTAGTAAAAGAAGTCAGACAGATAAAGACAAAGGCTGCTTGATATCACTTATATGTGGAATCTAAAAAATAAAACAAACTAATGAATATAACAAAAAAGAAACAGATTCATAGATTCAGAGAAGAAACTACTGGTTACCCATGGGAAGAGGGAAAGGGGAGGGGCAATACAGTGGTAGGGAATAAAGAGGTACAAACTATTATGTATAAAATAAGCTATATTGTACAGGGAATACAGGGAATATAGCCAATATTTTATAATAACTATAAATTGAATATAACATTTAAATATCATGAATCACTATACTATACATCTGTAATACATAATACTGTCCCCCGTCCATGGGATTTTCTAGTCAAGAGTACTGGAGTAGGCTGCCTTTTCCTTCTCCAGGGAACTTCCCTACCCAGGGATCAAACCCAGGTATCCTGTATTGTCTACAGACGCTTTACCGTCTGAGCCACCAGGGAAGTCAATATATAATACTGTACATCAACTATACTTTAATTTTTAGAAAGTAACAACTTTTCTTGGTAGTGGCTTAGGAAAAATGTCACCCAGCAGTCTGCATGAAGGAGAGGACTGAAATATCTTCAGCAATATCAAGGAAACTTCCAGGGAATGTCCCTATAAAGCAGCTTATGCTGAAAAGTGACTAAAAAGACAAAAATGAATCAAGTCTAAATGCTGAGAATAAGAGTCTAGATGTAAAAAGCAACTTGACAGTTTGAGAAGAACAGAAAAGATTTGAAAAAGGGATTAAAATTTTTTCACAGATTTTATAGAGAGAAGTTAGAGCCTAGATGAAATTATGTAGCAAAAATATGTCCCAAACCCTATTAATCTGACTTTATGACTTTATTCTGCAGCAAAAATATGATGAATCAAGATCAGGGTTGGAGATTATACATAAAGTCAAGAGTCGAGAAGATTCTGGAATAACAAGTAAGCTAAGGTCAGGAAACTTTGTAACTCTTACATTATTTTCACACACATTCATTGTCAAAAAATTATTTTTCATTGATAATAAAGAAGGTAGTTTTTTAAATGACTGATCATGCCCAAATAGGCCAGGCAGGGTGAGAAGTCAGATGAAGTCATAAGGGGTTCATGAATTCTAAAGTAAGAGCAGTCAAATTTGTAGCATCTCAGGTGAGATATAAATAAGAGAAGTGGAAGGTAGTGAAAAGAAAAGTGAAAGTGTTAGTCACTCAGCCGTGTCCGACTCTTTGTGATCCCATAGACTGTAGCCTGCCAGGCTCCTCTGTCCATGGAATTCTCTAGGCAAAAATATTGGAGTGGGTTGCCATTCCCTTCTCCAGAGGATCTTCCTGACCTGGGGATAGAACCCAGGTCGCCCACAGAGCAGGCAGATTCTTTATCATCTGAGCCATCAGGGAAGCCCAGAAGGTAGTGAGGACGTGGTCAAAGACAAGGGTCTAAGTTTCTAGATTACCAAAACTGACCAGTTCCAGAGGAGATGAGAAGCAGGACAGTGTAGAATGAAGTCAGTAGGCCTGTGTTCAAAACTTGGTTTTATGACCAAAGAGCATATTAAGGGTATCTAAAACTATTTGTAAAGTAAAAAGATTGGGAAAAACACATCCCCATATATTTTGTAGCAATAAAATTAAATTTTATAACTAAACTTTTCCCCAACTACACTGGCATCTTAGAAATAATGGGGGAATTAAGAAGAAAAAAAAAACATTAAAAATACATTGTGCTTTGCATATCAAATCTTTTTTTTTCATAAGACAACATATAAAATGCTGCAAGGCAGATGACTTCAGAAGAACCAGTGTACTTATATTTATCTAAAATACATCTGACTACTAATTACTGAAGGCAGATGAAATATCTATGGGTTTATCTGTTCCTAGTTAAACCTATTTATCTTTCAAGCTGAAATGGCAATATGTATACTAAACTCCAAAATCTTAAACATTTCTCTGCCAGATGGCTGATTTATATTTGGAAAGTTAATAATCTTTTCCAGGAAAACTGGAGTTCGTTTAAACATTTCATTGAGCATGTTGTTACTGAAACACTTGCTCAAATATGCTTCAAATACTTTATATATCAGTAACTACAAATTAACTAGGGATTGTGAAACTGAGTAACATGGTTCAGGTTTTTTTAATTCCCTTTAGTAATTTTCTATTGGCTAATACACGCATTCCTGGATGGTTTATCATTCAAGATTGTTTTTGTTTTTATTCCTTAATTACTGAGTTTTCTGATGACAAAACAAAAATAAGCTATTGCTTGGGGAAAAAAAATAAAACATCAAACCTTCAACATCACAGGAATGTAAGTTCATAAGCCTCCTATAATCCCATTCCCTATACCACTGTTTAGGTTTTAGTACATATTTACCAAAGAGTAAAGATTTTACTTTGTTCTAATTTTTTCTAAATAATAGAACTTGATAGGATATCTTAGAAAACTAGAATATAAAAACAGAGGGGTAAAGAAGAAAAGAATTAAAATAAAGTCAGCATCAGCTCCATATCAATTACCTCACTTTAGCTTCTTGGGAACCCTGATTTTGTTTTTCCCCCCAATTCAAAATGCACACAATATCAATTTCCTGGCTTTGATAATAATTTACTATAGTTGTGTGAGATCTCTTAGGGGAATGTGGATGATGGATACACAGCTCCTTCTATACTATTTTTATAACTTCTTGTGAATCTTTAAAGATTTTCAAAATTAAAAGCTACAACAAAAATGGAGGCACAGAGGTGGGGAGAGCCATACTACTGGAGAACAAAAATTAAGCATAAATAGATGAGATGGAAACAGTTACTTAGTGATTAATTATAATCAGTTCTTTTAGCATAGATTCATTCAGAAACATGTAACTGTTGTATAAATGAGTAAGATGCATTTACTGCTTTATAGGAGGTTTTAGTCTAGAAGGTCCCCATTTACTCAGCATTTACCATATAGGCTTTAGAAACAAAAGTAAGAAAAAAATTAAAGATACAATCCTTACCCTCAAAGGAAAAATAAAAAGCTTTCAATCATATTCTTAGGAACATGTATAGCTGAGCACAAACATACACATACTAAACTTGTTATAATCCAGGGACTGATATTTCAATTTGTGAAGTGCCTTCATGAAAAAGAAAAATAGTCTAATTCCCCACTTATTTATGAAATTTTAAACTATTATTCAATATTTTATTGAATAATTATAGTAAATTATTGACTAAAATTAATTTGTAATATTTCATAGTTTTGAAAGTCAGACCATAGTGGATATCTTTTCCCTCTTTGACTAGTCTTAGTTTTATTGTATGATATACTTTAGCACTTGAGTATGTATTGTTCTCTGCTGTTACCACAGTTATCTTTTCTCTCCATCTGTATTTTGAGCTCATTAAGAGCTGTTTTGCCTTCTAATTACATGTTTCAGGGCACATAGTTGGTAATAAATAAATGCTAGTTGATTGGTACTTTGCCAACTGTGTGTTATTTCCATAAAAAATTAGCTACCCATATTTATATGAGACAGAAATTGATTAAATTTTATATCGCTAATAATTATGGGATTCTTGGGTATAAAGTAGAAGACATTTTACTAGCTATTATATAACCCTAAAACATAAAAGACATATAAATTTAAAACTGAAAAGACATACGTTACAAATTAGCATTGCCTTCACAGAACTTAAGAAAGATGATCCTTGTTTGGTAACTTGAATTTTATAAGAAATGGTTTTCTAACATGAGATTAAATATAAAAGGGAAATAACTATTTGGAACTTACTGTAGTCTGTCATTATTTTCAGCATATTTAATATTTAATTTTAGCATATTTAAACATCTTGGTAGAAAACACATAACAAGGAGATTTAGGTCTGAAATTTTCCTTCCTTGATTAAGTAATGAAAGAAAAGTATTAAAACTACAGAAAACATAAAGAACAGTGACCTATTCAAAGATAGGCTCCAAAAATATTAATGAATCAAATGATATAGATAAAATATAGACCAGATCCAGTTTTAAAGCATAAGCTTTTACAATTTTTCTGTTATAAATTAGTGGTCTTTCATTTTCCTATTCTATATTTAACAAAGTTAGAATTCAGAATCCATCCATGCCATTAACAAAAAGTTACATGCACACATATACATATAATTACATATACATAAATTAAATACCCAAACTGACTTTTCTATGAAAATTTTTGTTTTAATGGTAAATGTGCTCATACTTGAACTTTCAATAGATATAGTACTACTTTGAATTATGACAACAATAGAATTTATAATGCTATTTTCCTCCATCCTCTTCCTACAGGAAAAGAACATGAAACCCAGAAGCTCAGCACGTGAATTTAGAGCAGCTCTTCTGGCCCTACAACATTTCAGCATTCTGAGAAAACTAATGAACCCAGAAAATCTCAGTGTTAGAATACTAAGAGCCGAATGTCTTGCCCAAAGGCATGTAGGTAAACTGAAGTACTTTCTTTAGTCCCACCACACTCTTTCAATTCTAGGCTTCACTATGCTCAGTGGAGGAAGATTATAGTTTTGATTTGTTTGTACTCTTTATGAAAATTACACTCAGTACATTTATACAGAGCAAGGTTCCATTAAATTCATACATGTTCTTTTGAAGCCTCAAAAGAATCTTTTGGAATTCTGTCCTCTCTGAGCTAATAATAATCAAACCAAAAATTCTCCAACAGGGGAAAAAAATGAAAATGAACCAGAAGAAAGAGCAAGAATATGTATAAGCTAAATATATTGAGTAGTTGAAAAACATCTTTGAAGAAAATAGCAACATGTATGTAAATTCCCAAATTATTTTAAAGTACTTTACTACTTTATCAGCAAAGGCCAGTATGAGACCTGGCCTTAAAGATAAGAAGATACCTATGCCAGAAAATCTACAAGGCTCATTTCCAAAAATTGTGAGTGGTAAAGACAGTCTTGAATGTAGAGGAAGAATGGGGATGGTTTGGGCTTTTTCAGCACTCTAGGGGAACATCTACTTAGTACAAGTCAGACATACTCAATTTTTGTAAACAGGGGTTCCAATACCTCTTTAGGATGGAAAACTATGTTATCTAGTCTGAAATCTCCATGAATCAAATTTTCTTCATTGTCATTATCTGGCAAGTTTTTCATTAGCCAATCAGATAGCTGGTTCATGGCAGGGATGTCCTGATGAGCTGCAGCTTGATATTGCTTTGTCCAGGTTGATACCTAAAGATAAATAAATTTTTAAAATGACAGAGCTGAAAGTAGAACATAAGATTCAGCAATTTTTAAATTAAAACAAAATTCAATTATATCAAATTTAGGTTCAGTCTTTAATATTCAGGAATAATGCCTATGATACTTAGTCTGAAACACTCGCATAGGCCTAAAAACTTCAACACTTAAGTTTCTCTCCCATCTAGTTCCATTCTACTTACCTAGACTTTTATCAGGGGGAAAAAAAAAACTGGCCTATGAATCAAGAGGTGGAAGAAACATCAACAACCTCAGATATGCAGATGATACCATTCTAATGGCAGAAATAGATGAGGAACTAAAGAGCCTCTTGATAAGGGTGAAGGAGGAGAGTGAAAGAGCCAGCTTAAAACTAAGTAAGGGGAAAAGGTGGAAGTAGTGACAGATTTGCTCTTCCTGGGCTCTAAAATGACTGTGGATGGTGACTGCAGCCATGAAACCACAATATGATTGCTTCTTGGCAGGAAAACTATGACAAACCTAAACGGTGTGTTGAAAAGCAGAGACATTACTCTGCCAACAAAGGTCTGTATAATCAAGGCTAGGTTCTTCCCAGTGGTCATGTGTGGTTTTGAGAGCTGGACCGTAAAAAAGGCAGAATGCCAAAGAATTGATGCTTCGAACTGTGGTGCTGGAGAACACTCCCGAAAGTCCTTTGGACAGCAGGGAGATCAAACCAGTCAATCTTAAGAGAAATCAACCCTGAATACTTGTTGGAAGGATTGATGCTGAAGCTGAAGCTCTAGTACTTTGGTCATCTGGTGTGAACAGCCGACTCATTGGAAAAGTCCCTGATGCTGGGAAACATTGAGGGCAGAAGGAGAAGAGGGTGTCAGAGAATGAGATGGCTGGATGGCATCATCAATGCAATGGATATGAACTTGGGCAAACTTCAGGTGATGGTGAGGGACAGGGAGGCCTAGTGTGCTGCAGTCCATGGGGTCACAAAGAGTCGGACACGACTTGCAACTGAACAACAATAGGAATCAAGAAATGTAGGTTCTAGCCTTTATGTGGCAATTATTTTGTAGAAGGAAAAAAAAAGAACAAACACATATACCTACATATGAAAAAAAATAGAAAATTTCTGAAAGGGTTACAAGAAACAAGTAGTCTCTGAAAAATGTTATATGGAGATTACAAAAATAAGGGAGACTTATTTCTCATTTTAATCTCCTTTTTTTAAATTACCCATAGAATCTTCTAAAGAATCTTTGAAATATATTACACACATGAAAATGCAAAGTTTTTTCCTATTTTTCTTAGAATGAATGCAATTAAGTCAACCTATTCTCAAAGTCCTCCACCAATTGAAATAATATTTACCTACTTATCTCTGTCTCTACTTTCTAAGGTATCTCTGTTCAATTTAGTACAGTAAAGACCTTCATCTTTGGAATCAGGGAGAGCTGGGTTTAAATTATGTTTAGGCCACTTATTTGTACATTACTTAATACCTGCAAGCATCAGTTGCCTCATCTGTAAAATGAGGGTATTAAAATCTATGTAATAGGGTTGTTACAAAGATTAAAAAACATTGCGTCTATAACTCATCTAGCATGGGACCTGGTATGTAGTGAGTATTCTTTCAACCTTAGTTCCTGCCTCTCTTCCTTCTTCCCCTTGAAACAGACATATGTACAAAGGGAAACAGCCCCATACTTACCTGGTCTTGCTATTCCTTTGATGTGAAATTCTCATCATCTTTTCCCTATCACTGTAGATTTTATTCTTCCTTAAATATACAGTACAAGACATATCTATCATACGAAGCATTCCTCAACTTTAACAAGGGCATACCTGTATCTACCCTCCAAATAGAACAGCTCTCATGATAGGTAACAAACAATTTACTACCAGATACAGTTCAGTTCAGTTCAGTTGCTCAGTCATGTCCAACTCTTTGTGACCCCATAAATCGCAGCACGACAGGCCTCCCTGTCCATCACCAACTCCCAGAGTTCACTCAAACTCATGTCCATTGAGTCGGTAATGCCATCCAGCCATCTCATCCTCTGTTTTCCCCTTCTCCTCCGGCCCCCAATCGCTCTGAGCATCAGGGTCTTTCCCAATGAGTCAACTCTTCTCATGAGGTGGCCAAAGTACTGGAGCTTCATTCCTTCCATAGAAATCCCCGGGCTGATCTCCTTCAAAATGGACTGGTTGGATCTCCTTGCAGTCCAAGGGACTCTCAAGAGTCTTCTCCAACACCACAGTTCAAAAGCATCAATTCTTTGGTGCTCAGCTTTCTTCACAGTCCAACTCTCACATCCATACATGACCACTGGAAAAACCATAGACTTGAATAGATGGACCTTTGTTGGCAAAGTAATATCTCTGCTTTTCAATATACTATTTAGGTTGGGCATAACTTTCCTCCAAAGGAGTGAGCGTCTTTTAATTTCATGGCTAAAATCACCATCTGCAGTGATTTTGGAGCCCCTCAAAATAAAGTCTGACACTGTTTCCACTGTTTCCCATCTATTTCCCATAAAGTGATGGGACCAGATGCCATGATCTTCGTTTTCTGAATGTTGAGCTTTAAGCCAACTTTTTCACTCTCATCTTTCACTTTCATCAAGAGGCCTTGTAGCTCCTCTTCACTTTCTGCCATAACGGTGGTGTCATCTGCGTATCTGAGGTTATTGATATTTCTCCTGGCAATCTTGATTTCACCTTGTGCTTCTTCCAGCCCAGCATTTCTCATGATGTACTCTGCATAGAAGTTCAATAAGCAGGGTGACAATATGAAGCCTTGACATACTCCTTTCTTATATGGAACCAGTCTGTTGTTCCATGTTCAGTTCTAATTGTTGCTTCCTGACCTGCATATAGGTTTCTCAAGAGGCAGGTCAGGTGGTCTGGTATGCCCAACTCTTTCAGAATTTTCCACAGTTTATTGTGATCCACACAGTCAAAGGCTTTGGCATAGTCAATAAAGCAGAAACTGATGTTTTTCTGGAACTCTCTTGCTTGATCCAGCAGATGTTGGCAATTTGATCTCTGGTTCCTCTGCCTTTTCTAAAACCAGCTTGAACATCTGGAAGTTCACGGTTCATGTATTGCTGAAGCCTGGCTTGGAGAGTTTTGAGCATTACTTTACTAGCATGTGAGATGAGTGCAATTGTGCGGTAGTTTGAGCATTCTTTGGCATTGCCTTTCTTTGGGATTGGAATGAAAACTGACCTTTTCCAGTCCTGTGACCACTGCTGAGTTTTCCAAATTTGCTGGCATATTGAGTGCAGCACTGTCACAGCATCATCTTTCAGGATTTGAAATAGCTCAACTGGAATTCCATCACCTCCACTAGCTTTGTTCGTAGTGATGCTTTCTAAGGCCTACTTGACTTCACATCCAGGATGTCTGGCTCTAGGTGAGTGATCACGCCATCATGATTATCTGGGTCATGACACTCTTTTTTGTACAGTTCTGTGTAGTCTTGCCACCTCTTGTTAATATCTTCTGCTTCTGTTAGGTCCATACCATTTCTGTCCTTTATCGAGCCCATCTTTGCATGAAATATTCCCTTGGTATCTCTAATTTTCTTGAAGAGATTTCTAGTCTTTCCCTTTCTGTTCTTTTCCTCTATTTCTTTGCATTGATCGCTGAAGAAGGCTTTCTTATCTCTCCTTGCTATTCTTTGGAACTCTGCATTCAGATGGTTATATCTTTCCTTTTCTTCTTTGCTTTTCACCTCTCTTCTTTTCACAGCTATTTGTAAGGCCTCCTAAGACAGCCAATTTGCTTTTTTGCATTTCTTTTCCATTGTGATTGTCTCTTGTACGATGTCACGAACCTCCATCTATAGTTCATCAGGCACTCTATCTATCAGATCTAAACCCTTAAATCTATTTCTCACTTCCACTGTATAATCATAAGGGATTTGATTTAGGTCATACCTGAATGGTCTAGTGGTTTTCCCCACTTTCTTCAATTTAAGTCTGAATTTGGCAATAAGGAGTTCATGATCTGAGCCACAGTCAGCTCCTGGTCTTGTTTTTGCTGACTGTATAGAGCTTCTCCATCTTTGCTGCAAAGAATATAATCAATCTGATTTTGGTGTTGACCATCTGGTGATGTCCATGTGTAGAGTCTTCTCTTGTGTTGTTGGAAGAGGGTGTTTGTTATGACTACTGCGTTCTCTTGATAAAACTCTATTAGCCTTTGCCCTGCTTCATTCCGTACTCCATGGCCAAATTTGCCTGTTAGTCCAGGTGTTTCTTGACTTCCTACTTTTGCATTCCAGTCCCCTATAATAAAAAGGACATCTTTTTTGGGTGTTAGTTCTAAAAGGTTTCATAGGTCTTCATAGAACCGTTCAACTTCAGCTTCTTCAGCATTGCTGTTTGGGGCATAGGCTTGGAATACCATGATATTGAATGGTTTGCCTTGGAAATGAACAGAGATCATTCTGTCGTTTTTGAGACTGCATCCAAGTACTGCATTTCAGACCCTTTTGTTGACCATGATGGCTACTTGATTTCTTCTAAGGGATTCCTGCCCGCAGTAGTAGATATAATGGTCATCTGAGTTAAATTCACCCATTCTAGTCCATTTTAGTTCGCTGATTCCTAGAATGTCGACGTTCACTCTTGCCATCTCCTGTTTGACCACTTCCAATTTGCCTTGATTCATGGACCTGACATTCCAGGTTCCTATGCAATATTGCTCTTTACAGCATTGGACCTTGCTTCTATCACCAGTCACATCCACAACTGAGTATTGTTTTTGCTTTGGCTCCATCCCTTCATTTTTTCTGGAGTTATTTCTCCACTGATCTCTAGTAGCATATTGGGCACCTACTGACCCGGGGAGCTCCCCTTTCAGTATCCTATCATTTTGCCTTTTCATACTGTTCATGGGGTTCTCAAGGCAAAAATACTGAAGTGGTTTGCCATTCCCTTTTCCAGTGGACCACATTCTGTCAGACCTTCCACCATGACCCTCCCGTCTTGGGTGGCCCCACAAGGCATGGCATAGTTTCACTGAGTTAGACAAGGCTGTGGTCTGTGTGATCAGATTGGCTAGTGTTCTGTGATTATCGTTTCAGTGTATCTGCCTTCTGATGCCCTCTCGCAACACCTACCGTCTTACTGGGGTTTCTCTTACCTTGGACATGGGGTATCTCTTCACGGCTGCTCCAGAAAGTGCAGCTACTGCTCCTTACCTTGGACGAGGGGTATTTCCTCACGGCCACCCCACTACCAGATTACATATTCTTTTATACCATTTTCAAGTTTCATGTAAATGAGTTTCATGTAGAGGTGTCTCAAAAATGTTAAGTTCCTTTAGGGGAATAATTGGTTTCTATTTTCTTGAAATTTAACACAGTACTTAGCATGTATTAAACATACTTATATGCTTAATAAATATTTATTAAACATATGCTTAACAAATATTTGTTAAACTAATTTAAAAAAGGAAAATTGTATAGAAAATGTATTGGTAAATTAAGTGAAAAGATAGAAATAGCTTTAAATTTGCATTTATATATGCTGTCAGTTATAGAAGCTTTTGCTGATCTAAAAATTATAACATTATTTTATGTTTAAAATAAGTCTATCTGAAGGTTCAAAGTTATAGCCAGATTTCAGAAAAGTATAAAATAATAGGTTTTTACTTTAATTAAAAATGTATATTTTGTTTCTAAGAACTTGAGAAAAGAAACTCTTTGTGTGGATGCCTTACCTGTCTTTTGCAATACCCAACACCTCTACCATATCCTTCCAGCTGCAATGACTGTATATTCAAGGAATGTAACTGAGCCAAGGTTTGTATCATGGCCACGTATATGGCTGAACGTTCTGCTGGGCTAACTCCAGGAATTGTCAAATCACGAAAGATTCGGCCCTATGGAAGCAATTACAACAGATAATTTTAAACAAAATAAATATTTTCATACCAATTATTTGCTTATTTTCATACCAATTATTTGCTGTGTCATCATACTCTATTTCATACAAAGATTAGGTACAGTTTTGCAATCAAAACCAATTCTCTGTAGAATGTGCCAGCACTTCCCTGGTGACTCATATGGTAAAGAATCTGCCTGCAATGCAGGAGACCCACCAGGTTTGATTCCTGAGTCAGGAAGATCCCTTGGAGAAGGAAATGGTAATTCACTCCAGTATTCTTGTCTGGAGAATCCCATGCACAGAGGAGGCTGGTGGGCTGCAATCCATGAAGTTGCAAAGAGTTGGACACAACTGAGCAACTAACACATATATGCCACAGGCGAAATACAAGGATACACCGAGATTAACTTTAAGGACAAAAACTACTCTCCAGTAACATTTTACCAAATAAAAAATCTTAAAACAATTTGGATATACTGTTATTAATAGACTGGTTTCTTATTTGGAGTAGTTTCTTTCCCTCTACTATCTGGACAGTTTAGTTATTGCCATTACATGTCTCTTTACTGACACCTAGAGGAAGAATAGGCCAATATGCTATAATTAGTAAATATGTTCCTAGTTTATCTCACTCAAATTGTGTTCTCAAATTAAAATTAAAGTTTAATACAAGACAGAGAATATAGCCAGTATTTTAAAATAACTCTAAGTGGGAGGTGGTCCTAAGATGGCGGAGGAATAGGATGGGGAGACCACTTTCTCCCACACAAATTCATCAAAAGAACATTTCAACGCTGAGTAAATTCCACAAAACAACTTCTGAATGCTGGCAGAGGACATCAGGCACCCAGAAAAGCAGATCATTGTCTTCGAAAACAGGTAGGAAAAAATATAAAAGACAAAAAAGGTAGGGAGGGAGATTAGTCCTGGGAAGGGAGTCTTAAAAAGAGAGGTTTCAAAAACACCAGGAAACACACTCACTGCCGATTCTGTGGTGAGCCTTGAAAGCACAGAGGGCAACATTACAGGGAGGAAAAATAAATAAATAATTAAACCCCACAGATTACGAGCCCAACGGTAACTCCCCCAGCGGAGAAGCAGTGCAGACACCTGCATCTGCCACTAGCAAGCAGGGGCTGGGCAGGGAGGCGCGGGCTGCATTGCTTCACAAGGATCGGGCCCGAATGCCCCAAGTGTAACCAGAACGAGCTAACTTGGGCTAGCAAACCAGACTATAGGATAGCTACCACGCGAAAAGCTCTAACATAAGACACCGCCAGGACCGCGCACAGAACAAAGGATGGAACAGAATTAGCTAGCTGCAGACCATCCCCCTCTGGTGACAGGCAGCCAGAGTCGGAAGGGCCAGAAGGGGGCAATAGCAGCCCCAGAGAGACATTACCTACGAAACTGCAAATAGGCTTGTTTGCTAACTAAGACTTCTTGGAGTTCTGGACAGTCATCATCCACCTGAGAAAGTACGCCAGCTGCACACCCAGAAAACTGAGCAGCAGGGACGGGAGAGGTGATAAGTCGCAGGGACCGTGCTCGCCAAACACCTGAGCTACTCGGACCTGAAGGGCACAAAACACAGGCCCAACCAGTCTGTGCCTCTGGGGACTACCTGAGTGCCTGAGCCTGAGCTGCTTAGACTTAGGAGGTGCATGCAGACCAGGGCTGGCCTCGGATGGTTCCCAGTGGAGCAAGCTAGAGCCTGAGCTGTGTGCACCGTCAGGCCCAGTGTGGCTGGGACACTGCGAGCACTCACTAGTGTTATTTGTTTGCAGCATCCCTCCCTCCGCACATTGCGACTGAACAAGTCAGCCTAAAAAAAAAACTGTCCACCACCACCCACCTTGCGTCAGGGCGAAAATCGGACACTGAAGAGACCAGCAAATAGAAGAAGCTAAAACAGAGGGAACCGCCTTGGAATTGACAGGTGCAATAGATTAAAATCCTGTCATTAGTACCCACTACATAGGAAGGGGCCTATAGATCTTGAGAAATATAAGCCGGACCAAGGAAATATCTGAAAATGAACTGATCCCACACTGCCCACAATCCCACCAGAGAAAGTACTAGATACATCTTTACCATTTTTACGATCATTCTTTTTTGATGTTTGTTTTTTCTTTTCTTTTTCTCTTCTTTTCTAACACTTTTTAATTTTTAAATCCTCTATTTCTCCTTTAGTTTTCATTTTTATAACCTACTATTAATTTCTCCCCCCCAAAAGACCCAATTTTTAAAGCAAACTTCATATATACATATTTTTTAATTTTATAATTTTTAAAATAATTCTTGTGACTTTTTTTCTTCTTCTTCTCTTTTTTAATACTGTATTTTTGAAAATCCAATCTCTATTCTAGATTTTCACTGTTTGCTTTTTGGTATTTGTTATCAATTTTGTACCTTTAAAAACCCAATCTTCAGTACATATTTATGCTTGAGAGCAAGATTACTGGCCTTACTGCTCTCTCCTCCTTTGGACTCTCCTTTTTCTCCACCAGGTGGCCTCTGTCTCTTCCCTCTCCCTTCTCTTCTCTACCCAATTCTGTGAATCTCTGTGTGTTCCAGATGGTGGAGAGCACTTAGGGAACTGGTTACTGGCTGGATCTGTCTCTCTCCTTTTCATTTCCCTCTTTTATCCTCTGTCTACTTCCTCCCTCTCCTCTTCCCTGTATAACTCTGTGAACACCTCTGAGCGGTCCAGACTGTGGAGCGCCCATAAGGAAGTGATTACTGGCTAGCTTGCTCTCCCCTCTTTTGATCCCAGCTCATCTCATTCCAGTCATCTCTAACTACCTCCTCCCTCTTCTCTTCTCCATGTAACTCAGTGAACCTCTCTGGGTGTCCCTCAATGTGGAGAAACTTTTCATCTTTAACCTAGATGTTTTATCAACAGTGTGGTATAGAAGGGGAAGTCTTGAGACAACTGTAAAAATAAAACTGAAAACTAGAAGCAGGAGGCTTAAGTCCAAATCCTGAGAACATCAGAGAACTCCTGGCTCCAGGGAACATTAATCGATAGGAGCTCATCAAACGCCTCCATACCTACACTGAAACAAAGCATCACCCAAAGGCCAACAAATTCCAGAGCAAGACATACCATGCAAATTCTCCAGCAACTCAGAACACACCCCTGAGCTTAAATATACAGGCAGCTCAACGTTACTCCGAAACCACTGACGTCTCATAACTCATTACTGGACATGTCATTGCACTCCAGAGAGAAGAAATCCAGCTCACCCACCAGAACTCCGACACAAGCTTCCCTAACCAAGAAACCTTGACAAGCCGCTGATACAAACCCACCCACAGTGAGGAAACTCCACAGTAAAGAGAACTCCACAAACTGCCAGAATACAGAAAGGCCACCCCAAATGCAGCAAAATAAACAGGATGAATAGACAGAGGAATACCCAGCAGGTAAAGAAACAGGAGAAATGCCCACCAAACCAAACAAAAGAGGAAGAGATAAGGAATCTACCAGACAAAGAATTCCAAATAATGATAGTGAAAATGATCCAAAATCTTGAAATCAAAATGGAATCACAGATAAATAGCCTGGAGACAAGGATTGAAAAGATGCAAGAAAGGTTTAACAAAGACCTAGAAGAAATAAAAAAGAGTCAATATATAATGGATAATGCAATAAATGAGATCAGAAACACTCTGGAGGCAACAAATAGTAGAATAACGGAGACAGAAGATAGGATTAGTGAAATAGAAGATAGAAAGGTAGAGATAAATGAAGCAGAGAGGAAAAAAAGAAAAACGAATTAAAAGAAATGAGGACAATCTCGGAGACCTCCAGGACAATATGAAACACTCCAACATTCGAATTATAGGAGTCCCAGAAGAAGAAGACAAAAAGAAAGACCATGAGAAAATACTTGAGGAGATAACAGTTGAAAACTTCCCTAAAATGGGAAGGAAATAATCACCCAAGTCCAAGAAAACCAGAGAGTCCCAAATAGGATAAACCCAAGGCGAAACACCCCAAGACACATATTAATCAAATTAACAAAGATCAAACACAAAGAAAAAATATTAAAAGCAGCAAGGGAAAAACAAATAACACACAAGGGGGTTCCCATAAGGATAACAGCTGATCTTTCAATAGAAACCCTTCAGGCCAGGAGGGAATGGCAAGACATACTTAACGTGATGAAAGAAAATAACCTATAGCCCAGATTACTGTACCCAGCAAGGATCTCATTCAAATATGAAGGAGAAATAAAAAGCTTTCCAGACAAGCAAAAGCTGAGAGAATTCAGCACCACCAAACCAGCTCTCCAACAAATACTAAAGGATATTCTCTAGACAGGAAACACAAAAAAAGTGTATAAACCCAAACCCAAAACAATAAAGTAAATGGCAACGGGACCATACTTATCAATAATTACCTTAAACGTAAATGGATTGAATGCCCCAACCAAAAGACAAAGATTGGCTGAATGGATACAAAAACAAGATCCCTATATATGCTGCCTACAAGAGACCCACCTGAAAACAACGGACACATACAGACTGAAAGTGAAGGGCTGGAAAAGATATTCCACTCAAATAGAGACCAAAAGAAAGCAGGAGTAGCAATACTCATATCAGATAAAATAGACTTTAAAACTAAGGCTGTGAAAACAGACAAAGAAGGACACTACATAATGATCAAAGGATCAATCCAAGAAGAAGATGTAAGAATTATAAATATATATGCACCCAACATAGGAGCACCACAATATGTAAGACAAATGCTAACAAGCATGAGAGGGCAAATTAACAATAACACAATAATAGTGGGAGACTTTAATACCCCAGTCACACCTATGGACAGATCAACTAAACAAAATTAACAAAGAAACGTAAACTTTAAATGATACAATACACCAGTTAGACCTAATTGATATCTATAGGACATTTCACCCCCAAACAATGAATTTCACCTTTTCTCAAGTGCTCACGGAACCTTTTCCAGGATAGATCAGATCCTGTGTTATAAATCTAACCTTGATAAATTCAAAAAAAGCAAAATTATTCCAAGTATCTTTTCTGACCATAATGCACTAAGATTAGATCTCAATTACAGAAGAAAAACTATTAAAAATTCCAACATATGGAGGCTGAACAAAGTGCTTCTGAATAACCAAGAAAATACTGAAGAAAAAAAATTAAAATATGCATAGAAATGAATGAAAATGAAAACACAACAACCCCAAACCTGTGGGACACTATAAAAGCAGTGCTAGGGGGAAAGTTCATAGCAATACAGGCATACCTCAAGAAATAAGAATAAAGTCAAATAAATAACCTAACTCTACACCCAAAGCAACTAGAAAAGGAAGAAATGGATAACCCCAGGGTTAGTAGAAGGAAAGAAATCTTAAAAATTAGGGCAGAAATAAATGCAAAAGAAACAAAAGAGACCATAGCAAAAACAAACAAAGCCAAAAGCTGGTTCTTTGAAAGGATAAATAAAATTGACAAACCATTAGCCAGACTCATCAAGAAAAAAAGGGAGAAAAATCAAATCAATAAAATTAGAAATGAAAATGGAGAGATCACAATAGACAACACAGAAATACAAAGGATCATAAGAGATTGCTATCAGCAATTATATGCCAATAAAATGGACAAAGTGGAAGAAATGGACAAATTCTTAGAAAAGTACAACTTTCCAAAACTGAACCAGGAAGAAATAGAAAATCTTAACAGACCCATCACAAGCACGGAAATTGAAACTGTAATCAGAAATCCTGCAGCAAACAAAAACCCAGGTCCAGAAGGCTTCACAGCTGAATTCTACCAAAATTTCGAGAAGAGCTAACACCTATCCTACTCAAACTCTTCCAGAAAATTGCAGAGGAAGGTAAACTTCCAAACTCATTCTATGAGGCCACCATCACCCTAATACCAAAACCTGACAAAGATGCCACAAAAAAAGAGAAAACTACAGGCCAATATCACTGATGAACATAGATGCAAAAATCCTCAACAAAATTCTAGCAATCAGAATCCAACAACACATTAAAAAGATCATACACCATGACCAAGTGGGCTTTATCCCAGGGATGCAAGGATTCTTCAATATCCGCAAATCAATCAATGTAATTCACCACATTAACAAATAGAAAAATAAAAGCCATATGATTATCTCAATAGATGCAGAGAAGGCCTTTGACAAAATTCAACATCCAGTTATGATAAAAACTCTCCAGAAAGCAGGAATAGAAGGAACATACCTCAACATAATAAAAGCTATATATGACAAACCCACAGCAAACATTATCCTCAATGGTGAAAAATTGAAAGCATTTCCCCTAAAGTCAGGAACAAGACAAGGGTGCCCACTTTCACTGCTACTATTCAACATAGTTCTGGAAGTTTTGGCCACAGCAATCAGAGCAGAAAAAGAAATAAAAGGAATCCAAATTGGAAAAGAAGAAGTAAAACTCTCACTGTTTGCAGATGACATGATTCTCTACATAGAAAACCCTAAAGACTCCACCAGAAAATTACTAGAGCTAAGCAATGAATATAGTAAAGTTGCAGGATATAAAACCAACACACAGAAATCCCTTGCATTCCTATACACTAATAATGAGAAAGTAGAAAAAGAAACGAAGGAAACAATTCCATTCACCATTGCTAAGAAAAGAATAAAATACTTAGGAATATATCTACCTAAAGAAACTAAAGACTTATATATAGAAAACTGTAAAACACTGATGAAAGAAATCAAAGAGGACACTAATAGATGGAGAAATATACCATGTTCATGGATTGGAAGAATGAATGTAGTGAAAATGAGTACACTACCTAAAGCAATCTACAGATTCAATGTAATCCCTATCAAGCTACCAGCGGTATTTTCACAGAGCTAGAACAAATAATTTCAAGATTTGTATGGAAATACAAAAAACCTCAAATAGCCAAAGCAATCTGGAGAAAGAAGAATGGAACTGGAGGAATCAACCTGCCTGACTTCAGGCTCTACTACAAAGCCACAGTCATCAAGACAGTATGGTACTGGCACAAAGACAGAAATATAGATCAATGGAACAAAATAGAAAGCCCAGAGGTAAATCCACATACCTATGGACACCTTATCTTCGACAAAGGAGGCAAGAATATACAATGGATTAAAGAGTCTCTTTAACAAGTGGTGCTGGGAAAACTGGTCAACACTTTTAAAAGAATGAAACTAGAACACTTTCTAACACCATACACAAAAATAAACTCAAAATGCATTAAAGATCTAAACGTGAGACCAGAAACTATAAAACTCCTAGAGGAGAACATAGGCAAAACACTCTCTGACATAAATCACAGCAGGATCCTCTATGACCCACCTCCCAGAATTCTGGAAATAAAAGCAAAAATACACAAATGGGACCTAATTAAACTTAAAAGCTTCTGCACAACAAAGGAAACTATAAGCAAGGTGAAAAGACAGCCTTCAGAATGGGAGAAAATAATAGCAAATGAAGCAACTGACAAACAACTAATCTCAAAAATATACAAGCAACTCCTGCAGCTCAATTCCAGAAAAATAAACGACCCAATCAAAAAATGGGCCAAAGAACTAAATAGACATTTCTCCAAAGAAGACATACAGATGGCTAACAAACACATGAAAAGATGCTCAACATCACTCATTATCAGAGAAATGCAAATCAAAACCACAATGAGGTACCATTTCACACCAGTCAGAATGGCTGAGATCCAAAAGTCTACAAGCAATAAATGCTGGAGAGGGTGTGGAGAAAAGGGAACCCTCTTACACTATTGGTGGGAATGCAAACTAGTTCAGCCACTATGGAGAACAGTGTGGAGAGTCCTTATAAAACTGGAAACAGAACTGCCTTATGACCCAGCAATCCCACTGCTGGGCGTACACACCGAGGAAACCAGAATTGAAAGAGACACATGTACCCCAATGTTCATCGCAGCACTGTTTATAATAGCCAGGACATGGAAGCAACCTAGATGTCCATCAGCAGATGAATGGATAAGAAAGCTGTGGTACATATACACAATAGAGTATTACTCAGCCATCAAAAAGAATACATTTGAATCAGTACTATTGAGGTGGATGAAACTGGAGCTGATTACACAGAGTGAAGTAAGCAAGAAAGAAAAACACCAACACAGTATACTAATACATATATATGGAATTTAGAAAGATAGTAACGATAACCCTGTATGCGAGACAGCAAAAGAGACACAGATGTACACAACAGACTTTTTGACTCTGTGGGAGAGGGAGAAGGAGGGATGATTTGGGAGAATGGCATTGAAACATGTATAATATCATATAAGAAACGAATCACCAGTCTAGGTTCAATGCAGGATACAGGATGCTTGGGGCTGGTGCACTGGGATAACACAGAGGGATGGTATGGCGAGGGAGGTAGGAGGGGGGTTCAGGAGTGGGAACTTATGTACACCCGTGGCAGATTCATGTTGATGTATGGCAAAACCAATACAGTATTGCAAAGTTAACAAAAAAAGAGAATAAAAAATAAATAAATAAAATAATAAAAAATAAAACATAGACTAGAGCCAAAAATAAAATAAAATAACTCTAAATGGAGTATGACCTTTAAAAATTGTGAATCACTATGTAATACATCTGTAACATATAATATTGTACATTAACTGTATCTCAATAAAAAATAATTTAAAAAGCAAAACAAAAATAAAAACTTCCATAAAGAACCAACCCTGCTGATACCTTGGTTTCAAACGTCTAGCCTCTGGAAATGAGAGGATACATTTCTGTTGCTTTAATAAAAAGAAAAAAAGTTTAAGCCCTTGCAAAGCAAACTACCTAAAATGCTGACTGATAAACTACCATTTATTAACATGTAATTTCACAACTAAAAATAAAAGCAACAAAGCACAATTAAGTGTTAATTTACCTGTACATGTTCCATCAAATAAAATTCTGTTCCGATGACAGATGGATCACTGCAGTACAATAAAGGTTTGGGAACGGGGAATCCAACTGAAAACAAGGCTTTCTGGACTTTAAATTCTCTATCAATCTAAATAAGATGATAATTAAAAATCAGAAATACAGAAATTTAATAATTACTTGTGAGCTGACATTAAGGCTAGAAATTAATTTTAAAACAGTATCAACAAATGTGACAAACAATATAACCCAGAGGATAATAATTTCCTTAGTATTGTCCATAAAAGTAGTCTTAGTGCGATTATTACAATTATAAATTAGGCTGGTACTTGCAAAAGAGTCAGACAGAACTTAGCAACTAAAATAAAAACAACAATAATTGCTAAACAACAACAATAATTGCTAATTAGGCTAAAAGGACAGGCTTATGTGTGGGGCTTAATCTGACTGATAATATGAAGGTGACAGTTTCTGACCATAAACTTTTGCAGATATCATTACAAAAAAAAAAAACAAACAAAAACAACATTTTTTTCTTATCAGTCCCTGCTTGCTGACTCACTCTTGCTCTTGCTCCCCACCACCAATCCCTCTCCGGTCTACCATGGGGCTCAGGCAAGTCTCTATTTCAACGTTCTGGGCATAGTCAACTACAGGGTACTGGTGGAAGCCTGTGGGTGCTGGTAGAAAGGAAATGTACCCGCTCTGTCTGGAGATCAATGGAGGTACTTGTTTTCAAGGCAGTGGTGTGGGGATTCTTCCTGGTACCCAGGGCTGCCATGGAACTCAAGATAACTACTGGGTAAGAAGACAATGAGAAGCAACTTGGTACTGACACAGAAGCTCAGCTAAGATAGGTGAAGAAAAGGCCTTCTTCAACCAGGAAAGATGTACACATTTATCACTCAGAATCCAGGGACACAGCTTATAGCAGAACACTGATGCCAACTAATCTGCCTGCAAAGTCCCCTTCCCCACACTCAGGCTGATCACTTCTAAGGAGAAGAAACCATGCAGTTCACTTTGACCAGAGGGATAAACCGGCCACTGCTGCAATAACTAGAGCAGGGAAATGACTAAACCCATAACCAAGGTGAGAGCAGTCAGAGATGTCAATAGCTATAGAAAGAAGCTTTCTGGTGCTGTGAAATAGGGGTGGCATGGGGCGGTGGAGGCTGCTCATAAAGTAGATGTCATGTGGGAACACTGCTTTTTTCCAATGCAGATATGGGAAAAATGAAAGGAGTTGAAACAAAAGTACTTTAGATCTTTGGGCTGAAAGCATTATGTTATGTTCTGATGTCTTCTAGATATCCAGGGTATTATCAAGAAGAGAGACAAATCCAGCTGTTTACTGGGGCATAAATCTCTCCCTGCAGGTGGGGATTCTCTTTCATCCATGCCTTGTTGAGGCTTAAGAAAAGTTCCTGAACTTTTTCGATCTTAAGCATGCAGGTCACTTCATTTTCTGGGAATATCATAGTCAGAATCTGCATTTTCTATTACTGTGATATTAAACCCACCTTTCAGTGGCCCATCTCCAGTCAGTTTGGGTTGGGAAGCATGTATAATCTGTTATACATGATTATAATAATATCCAAAATATGCATCATGATTTTAATGTTCTTTTCTCTAAAAATCCATAGATAATATGTTTTCTGAAAAGAATTAGTTTTTAACAAAAATCTTTTATAAGTCTCACTGTCTAATATTTATAGCATATTCAGTTCAGTTCAGTCACTCAGTCGTGTCTGACTCTTTGCAACCCCATGAATCACAGCACGCCAGGCCTCCCTGTCCTACAGCAAATTATGATTATTCAAATATTTATTTTTATCACCAAAAGATCAGAGGATTATTACATCAAATATATTAAAGTATTCAGTGAATAGATATTGTTATAAGATATAATAATGTACCTTTTAAAACATAATTTAATCAAAGTAAATGAGCAGCTCTGAAAACATTCATCAGGTGACTGTATTTCTAGCTAACTGTATTTCTAGCTAACTGTATACAAAGGAATCAAATCCACAAGAGGACTGGATAGTGCTCAAGATTACCAGCTTAAACACAGCCTTAGATTTCAAACTCAAATCAGTGATAAAAACAAAAAGGGGGTGGGAATACAATTCAAGTGAAATTTTCATCTAAGAAATAAAATGCATTCTCCATATTTAACAATTGTGAGAGTACTTTTAAAAGCAATTTAAATTGTTTTGTGAGTATAAAATGCATTTATTAGTCAACAAGGAATTTAACATTGCATTTGTATATCATACCTTATGTGCTTTAGGAAGAAGTAAACCAGGTGGTTTTTTTCTGAGTACATATGCTTGAAAGCCTTTCTGGAGATAAAAGGTTGGATTGGACTGTCCTGATCTAGATAAGAACAGAGAAAAGGCCAATAACAAAGATATATTTTTCTTTTCTCCCACATTCTGCTGAAATTTCAGAAGAAAACACAAAATGAAAATAAATCCACTTCAATGCTAGAAAGCCAAGAGGGGTGCTACCAGCGGCTGAGAACATTCATTTTTGGATTATATATAGCAGACGGTAACACAGTAGCAGCTGAAAAATCTATAATCCACACAGGTAAAAGAGAAGATCTTACTTCCCGCCTGCAAATCATGAGTTTTATCAGAAGTATCCCTAGAAAAATGTCTAGATCTAAGTAAAGAAAGGCTGGGAGAAGAGATTGTAGGGGATCTGTCAGCAAATTAATTAAAAGATGCTGAAACAACTGTTCCCTCATCTTCGATTGGAGAGAGAACTGTGAGTACAGCTCTCTGAAATGGGAATTCTGATAAGCAAGGTCCTAGAGTGGATATTTGGGCCAGGAAGTGCAATAGTGCCCCAGGTAACTCACAGACACCAGGGCACTGACTTTCCCTGCTCTGTGGACAGAAATTCTCACACGGGCTAAGAAAATACACTCCAGCTGCCAAAATTATTTAATCTATACCTTCATTTACCCAACTTTTAAAGAATTCAATAGCATGAAAGAGAGGCTTTGAACTAAAAAAGCAGAAGAATTAATCCCTGAGGTAATAGGTAATAAGAGAAAGTTAAAAAAACATTTTTCTCTGAAGTTTTACCCTAGGCTTCCAGCCTCCATCTGCAAAGAACAAAAGCAGATTGAATGCAGCAGCACCTGCAGTTTCTACATCTTACTCAGATAAGCAAAACCCATCCTCTCCAGCAGTCATACTAAAAAGCACCATCTAATCCTGGGTGAGCACCTTTAAGCACAGGAAAGTGAAAATCATTCCCACAGTGTCAGCAAATGGGACAACATCAAGCTGTATTGTCAATCTTTTTAAAATATGAATTCATTTGTTTATTTTTGGCTGTGCTGGGTTTTCATTACTGTGGGAGCTTGTCTCTAGCTGTGGAGAGCCGGGGCTATCCTCTAGTTGTGGTGCATGTGCTTCTTGTTGAGGTGGCTTCTCCGGTTGCAGAGTGCAGGCTCTAGGCCCACAGTCTTCAGTAGTTGCAGGGCAATCGGTAGTTGCGGTTCCCAGGCTCTAGAGACCAGGCTCAGTAGTTGTGGCTCATGGGCTTAGTTACTCTGTGACATGCGGATCTTCCTAGATTAGGGATCAAACGCATGTCTCCTGCATTGGCAGGTGGATTCTTTACCACTGAGCCACCAGGGAAGCCCCTGTGTTGTCTATCTTGACACGGGACAATTTATCTGTAATGCTCCAAAGAGTCAAGTTGCGATGAACCTTACAAAGACATTTTTTAATGCCAAATGTCTGCTTTGATGCATTTCTGATAACGCAGTCATTTATGAAGCACTGGTGTTTTGTGATGGTAAATGACCAAGGTGAAATATAAAAGGAAAACTAAAAGCTTTTTATTAAATATATAGTTACCGTATGACCCAGCAATTTCACTCTAACATATATATCCAAGAGAACTGAAAACACATTCAAACAAAAAACTGTACATGAATATTCATAGCAGCTCTATTTTCAACAACCAAAAAGTAGAAACAATCCAAATGTTCATCAACAGATGAATGGATAAACAAAATATGATATATTCATATAATGGAATATTACTCAGCCATAAAAGGACTGGAGTTTGGATACATGCTAAAACATGGATTGGCTCTGAAAACCTTATGCTAAGTGAAAAAAAAAAAAACCAGTCACCAAAGGTCACATATTATATGGTTCCATTTCTATGAAATGTTCAGAATATGTAAATCCATAGTGATAGAAAGTAGATTATTGGTTTCCAGGGGATGAGCAGAAGGGGAAATTGTGAGATAAGGGTTTCATAGGGTGATGGAAATTTCCTGGAATTAGATAGTGGTGATGACTGCAGAATATTGTGAATTAATAAAAACCACTATATTATACACTTAAAATAGTTAAAATTTCAAGTTTAACATAGCATGAATTTTATCTAAAAAGACAAACACACAAACAAACAAAACCCCACCAAACTAAAAGCATCTCCTTTGAGCAAGTATCCACCATCCATGGTTCTAACAAAGACAAAAAAGATTAAAAAAGCAGAATCCCAGCAGGGGAAGACCATCACCAACACTGTGTACTGTGAACAAATTACTGACTACATTTTACCACTCTAACCATCAGGCCTCCATATAGTATAGAATCCACTGATGGTATCAATATGATAAGAATCATCAATGAGTCAAAGGTCATAACTATTTGAGGACTTGAACAAGACTGTTAGGACTTGAACAAGACTGTTAGGACTTGAACAAGACATTTAATACTAAAAGAAATGGCTTGATTTATAATCAAACATGTGACACTTTTGATTTGTTGAACCTTAATTACAAAGATGGAATCTTTGCATTTAAGTGTTCAGTTAGGAACACTCATTTGGTAGACTCATTTGACTAGACAAGAAATCTCAAAGAATCTTAGCACTGGTTTTACTTAGAAGCACAGGAAGACAGGAGATACAGTATGCCAGCGGGGTAGCATCAGATGAGTTTCTTTAGTAAGGTCCTTACAGTAGGTCCATGCAGCAGTCTAGGATCTACCTTATAACTCCTGTGTCCCTATGGTGATGGCTCAGGTTTGAAGGAATGAGACCACAGTGGATGAGTGTGAGTGCCACCCTGGCTTAGAAGCCTCATGCTCCACACCATGATGACTCCATCATCTCCAGGAGCAGTCCTCTAACAAGAGACATGACCAATTTTAAGAACAGACTAAAGGTAGAAAAGCCCCAAGTTAAGCCTAAAATATCTGACCAGATACTTTAGTTAAACATAAAATATCTGACCAGATACATTTACAGGCCTTCCAGTTCAGATGCAGTTTATCAAATAGATGTTACTTTCAACATAAGTGCTCTTGCTTGGAAACACAGCTGACACTCCACCTTACCAAGTTTCCAGAGTAACAGAGTTAGAAAGTTAATTTGTTTATGGTTGGTTGGTTTAGTCACTAAGTCGTGTCCGCCTCTTGTGACCCCATGGACTGTAGCCCGCCAGGCTCCTTTGTCCATGGGTTTCTCCAAGCAAGAATATTGGAGTGGGTTGCCATTTCCTTCTCCAGGGGATCTTCCTGACCCAGGAATTGAACCCAGGTCTCCTGCATTGGAGACAGATGCTTTACCGACTGAGCTATGAAGGAAGTCTGTAGGACAGGAGAAAAGTTTTGTGGTTTTTTTTTTAACACTTTTCTCACAACATGCTAGCCTCAGATCCATGATGTAATCCTACTAGTTGGCTACTAGAGCCAGGTGGCTCTATTTGCATCTCCAAGCTTCCAAGCTTGGAGATATAAGATTTTTTTCAATAGCAAGAAATTTTTAAAAAGCATCAGTCCTGATAAAGGTCACATATGTTTGCAGCTATGTAGGCAGCCTAAAGGAAATCAGTCCTGAGTGTTCTTTGGAAGGACTGATGTTGAAGCTGAAACTCCAATACTTTGGCTACCTGATGTGAAGAGCTGCCTCATTTGAAAAGACTCTGATGCTGGGAAAGATTGAAGGCAGGAGGAGAAGGGGACGACAGACGATGAGATGGTTGAATGGCACCACTGACTCAATGGAGATGAGTTTGAGTAAACTCCAGGAGTGGTGATGGACAGGGAGGCCTGGCGTACTGCGGTCCATGGGGTCGCAAAGAGTCAGACACGACTGAGCGACTGAACTGAACTGAAGATAGCCATCTTGTCCCTTGTCTGGAGATAAATTTGAAGTTATTCAGAATTTACTGTTCTTTGATATCACTCCTTTTTCTTTAATTTTGAAACTACTTGTGGAGTCATGACTATTCTGACCAACTGCACCATAGCAAGCAGTTAATACCAAGTGGACTTAGACCTTCATATCTACTCTTAAAATCAGGTTGGTATACTCACTGAGGTATATGGAATTGAGTGAGCAATGATGCAGGATAACAACCAGCTTGGCAACTGAACTCACAGGCACTGCTATGGCGTTCTTTGAAATAGTAACTTTTGATACTGATGCCAATAGTTCTTCAAATGTATTTGCTGTGGATTAGAGATCAAGAGAAGAGAAGACTAAAAGACAAATATCATGGTGTTTAAGCATAGAAAATATTGAGTATATAGTTCAAAAGACTTAAAAATACAAAGCTGGAGATAAGAAGAGGCAAAATATCCCCAAAAATCTTGCCCCAAACTAGGATTCAGAGCCATGGTAGAAGAGATGTCAAGGCAGAATCAAAGGAAGTCAGAAGATTCTTGACAACTGCAATGGAAGCAACAAACGGCTGGCCAAGAATCAGATTATTAACAAGGAAGAATTTAACATCAGCAGAAAAAGCTGGAGAGGATCCAAAACTCCACCATAGTGTATCAGAGAACAGGCATCATGATAGGTGCTTTGCTGGGCATTCCCTGGAAGTGGTGGCTAATCTTCAGAGGTGCCTTTTCTGGATCCATGACTGCAAAAATCAACCAACTTGAACAAAACACAATACAGCACATTCCGCAGAGTCATGAAGTTTGAAGGACTCTGATTTGTAGGAAGCCGGTTTACTGACAGTTTAAAAAATCATTATTTAAGCTTCTTAATATACTATTTACAATTACTATATTAATTAAATTATAACTATTTAACATATTAAAATCACAGACATTTGTCCTTTTCATCATAGGGGAATGGAGTGCAAAAGTAGCAAGTCAAGAGATACCTGGAGTACCAGGCAAGTTTGGCCTTGGAGTACAACATGAAGAAGGGCAAAGGCTAACAGAATTTTGCCAAGAGAATGCACTGGTCATAGCAGATACCCTCTTCCACCAACACAAGAGATGACTCTACAAATGAATATCACCAGATGGTCAATATCAAAATCAGATTGACTAAATTCTTTGCAGCCAAAATGGAGAAGTTCTACCCAGTCAGCAAAAAGAAGACCTTGAGCTGACTGTGGCTCAGATCTGGAACCCCTTGTGGTAAAATTCAGACTTACTGAAGAAAGTAGGGAAAACCACTAGGCCATTCAGGTATGACCTAAATCAAATGCCTTATGATTATATAGTGGAGGTGATAAATAGATGCAAGGGCCTAGATCTGGTAGACAGAGTGCCTAAAGAACTATAGATGGAGGTTCATAACATTGTACAGGAGGTGGTGACCAAAATCATCCCCAAGAAGAAGAAATGCAAAGTGATTGTCTGAGGAGGCCTTACAAATACCTGAGAAAAGAAGAGAAGCGAAAGGCAAAGGAGAAAGGGAAAGACATACCCAACTGAATGCAGAGTTCCAGAGAATAGCAAGGAGAGATAAGAAAGTATTCTTAAGTGAACAATGCAAAGAAATAGGGGAAAACAATAAACTGGGTAAGACTAGAGATCTTTTTAAGAAAACTGGAGATATCCAAGGGAACATTTCATACAAAGATGGGCACAATAAAGGACAAAAATGGCAAGGACCTAACAAAAACAGAAGAGATTAAGAAAATGTGGCAAGGATACACAGAACTGTATAAAAAAAGTTCTTAATGACCCAGATAACCATGATGGTGCGGTCATTCACCTAGAGCCAGACACCCTGGAGTGTGAAGTCAAGTGGGCAGTGGGAAGCATTACTACAAACAAAGCTAGTGGAGGTGATGGAATTTCAGCTGACCTATTTCTAATCCTAAAAGATGCTGCTGCTAAAGTGCTGCACTCAATATGCCAGCAAACTTGGAAAACTCAGCAGTGGCCACAGGACTGGAAAAGGTCAAGTTTCATTCCGATCCCAAAGAAAGGCAATGCCAAAGAATGTTCAAATTATCATATAATTGCACTCATTTCACATTAGCAAGAATATGCTCAAAATCCTTCTAGTTAGGTTTCAACAGTACGTGAACTGAAAACTTCCATATGTACAAACTGGATTTAGAAAAGGCAGAGGAGCCAGGGATCAAGTTGCCAACATACGCTGGATCATAGAAAAAGCAAATAAATTCTAAAAAAACATCTACTTCTGCCTCATTGACTACACTAAAGCTTTTGACTGTGTGGATCACAACAAACTGTGGAAATTTCTTAAAGAATACCAAACCACATTACCTGTCTCCTGAGAAACCTGTATGCAGGAGAAGAAGCAACAGTTAGAAATGGATGTGGAACAATGAACTGGTTTGATATTGGGAAAGGAGTATATCAAGGCTGTATATTGCCACTCTGCTTATTTAACTTATGTGCAGGGTACATCATGTGAAATGCCAGGCTGGATGAGGCTCAAACTGGAATCAAACTTTCTGGGAAAAATACGTACAACCTCATATAAGCAGATGATACCACTCTAATGGCAGAAGGCAGAGAGGAGCCTAAAGAGCCTCTTGATGAAGGTGAAAGAGGAGTGAAAAAGTTGGCTTAAATTAAACATTCAACCCACTCCAGTAGTCTTGCCTGGAGAATCCCATGGACTGAGGAGCCTGGTGGGCTGCAGTCCACGGGGTCACAAAGAGTCGGACACAACTGAGTGACACATTCAAAAAGGAAGATCATGGTATCCAATCCTATCACTTCTTGGCAAATAGATATGGAAACAATGGAAACAGGGTCAGATTTCATTTTCTTGGGCTCCAAAAGCAATGCAGATGGTGACGGCAGCCACAAAATTAAAAGACGCTTGCTCCTTCAAAGAATAGCTGTGACAAACCCAGACAGTGTATTAAAAAGCAGAGACATCACTTTGCCAACAAAGGTCCATATAGCCAAAGCTATGGTTTTTCCATACAGCTCTTACATGTATGGTTGTAAGAGCTGGACTATAAAGAAGGTTGAGTGTTGAAGAACTTTTTTTGTGTGTTCAAACTGTGATGAGGGAGAAGACTCTTGACAGTCCCTTGGACAGCAAGTAGATCAAACCAGTCAATCTTAAAGGAAATCAACCCTGAATATTCATTGGAAGGACCGGTGGTGAAGCTGAAGCTCCAATACTTTGGCCACCTGATACGAAGAGCTGACTCATTGGAAAAGACCCTGATGCTGGGAAAGATTGAAGGCAAGAGGAGAAGGGGTGACAGAGGATGAGATGGTTGGATGGCATCATCGACTCAGTGGACAGGAATTTGAGTAAACTCAGGGCTATAGTGAAGGACAGGAAAGCCTGAAGTGCTGCAGTTCATGGGGTCACAGAGTCAGACATGACTTAGCGAATGAACAAAACCAACAAATAGACATCTGTATACTTAAATACACACAGAGAAAGAGAATAATACAGGTTCACTTTATCCACATAATAAATAAGTGGAAAGAGCTATTCATGTCAAAACACAAAGCTCTTTTTTATATTGGCATCAGTTGTGGGGGAAAAAAAAAGTTAACTTGGAGTACTTAGAATAAGACTGCCTATCCCCATTCCCAAACACCTATCTCTTCCTACTTCCCATCACTCATAGCACTGCTGTCTTAAAACCACCAGGACTGGTCTCATAATGCTCTTTATCTCTGTTTATGTTATCAAACAAAAGACCTACATGCTCATGTCACCATTTATCCACTGCATTCTAATTCCCATAAGGCTCTATATAGTCCTTAGTCTTCTCTCACCCCGACCCTCATGCCCCCAACTCCCAACACCTTTACATCATGCACCCTGAAACTCACTGTCTTTCAGCACCACAATCACATACAGTGCCAATCTCTTCTCCGCAAGGACCCTTCGCCTTCTTGCTCTAACTAAAACCTGAATGTTCCACAAGGATCCTGTTTCCCTTGTCTCTTATGTGGTAGATTTTGCCTCACATCACTCATCCAGTGACCTGGAAATTGAGTCTGTGTCCTTCTTGATACTCATTTCCAGTTCCAGTCTCTCTGCCCTCCATCCTGTCTAAACACCTCTTCCCCAGCTTTGAATTTCATGTCATAGAGACTCTGCCACCCTCTACCCATTCTTGTTGCAGTCACCCACTAATTCATAGATCATTCTCCCTCAATGCCTAAGGATTTTCACTCTTACTAACACTGTGTTGTTCAGTCGCACAGTCATGTCTGACTCTGCGAACCCATGGACTGCAGCATGCCAGGCTTCCCTGTCTTTCAGCATCTTCCAGAGCCTGCTCAAACTCATGTCTATTGAGTTGGTGATGCTATCCAATCATCTCGTTCTCTGTCATCCTCCTCTCCTCCTGCCTTCAATCTTTCCTAGCATCAGGGTCTTCTAGTAAGCTGGCTCTTTGTATCAGATGGCCAAAACTCTACCCCCATCCTAATTATTAATGGCATTAAAATCCATAAAGATATTTGTTCTTAGGCCTATCAGTTCCTTGAATTCTCACCTCCAGTGATTATACTACCTGTCACTCATTCTATGGGACACACCGTGGTGGTGGTGGTGAGTCACTGTAGACCCCCAGGCTCCTCGGTTCATGGGACTCTCCAGGCAAAACTACTGGAGTGGGTTGCCATGCCCTCCTCCAGGGGATTTTCTTGAGCCAGGGATTGAACCAGCATCTCTTATGTCTCCTGCACTAACAGGCGGGTTCTTTACCACTAGCACCACGTGGAAAGCCCTGGGACACACCTTATATCTTATCAACAACTCAAGCATGGCATTATCCTATTTTTTAAGCATTTCTAACTCTGATCATGGAGAAGGCACTGGCACCCCCACTCCATTACTCTTGCCTGGAAAATCCCATGGACAGAGGAGCCTGGTAGGCTGCAGTCCACGGGTTCGCTAACAGTCGGACACGACTGAGTGACTTCACTTTCACTTTTTACTTTCATGCATTGGAGAAGGAAATGGCTACCCACTCCAGTGTTCTTGCCTGGAGAATCCCAGGGATGGGGGAGCCTGGTGGGCTGCCGTCTATGGGGTCGCACAGAGTCGGACACGACTGAAGCTACTTAGCAGCAGCAGCAATTTTCATCATAACCTCTTTTCACTCACACACCTAGTACCTCAATTTCAACAATTCTTTGATCCCTGGACCTACCTACCTACCAACCATTAATCATACTACCTTATCATGGCCTTTGGTTCTCCCTTTCCCTATGATATCCATCCTTAACTAGCTTAAATTCGATGCTCAGTTACATAACTACTCCCTTGAATACGTCTTTAATACACTTGCCCTCTCTCACTTCATGTTATTTGCTTGGAGTCCCCCATCCTGGTTAAATCCAACTGTTTGCCTGAATGTAGCTGGAGAAAGAAACACATAGCCATAATTATTGTTTAGGTTAGGTCCACTAGAAGCAGATCCTGAGAGATTTGTGTGCAAGCAACTTAGTAAGGAAATGCTTAGGAAACCAATAAGGAATTGAGAGAAGCAAGTCAGGGAAGGGGAGAATGCTAAGCAAAATTATGATCTGAGACAAAGTTCCTTAGAGGGTAACTTCAGCTTGATTTCATGGTAAGGAGGGGACTCAACAGTGTAAGGTACACCTGAGAGTTGTCTTATCTCTAAAGCAAAAATAGTGGGAATTTCATACATCTAAACCCATGAGTCACTGGTTAAGAGCCATCTTGGGCACTACAACATTCAGGGCAAAAGAGGCTCCAGAAGGCAAGGACAGTCTATAAAAGAGCCATATGTGTTGGCTACTGGAAGCAGAAGCCACCAAAGCAGGGTATACATGAAAACAGTAAAAAGCAATCCAAGAGAATCTGAGCAAAGGATCAATAATACCTACTAAAATAACTACTCTTACTTCAAATTCATGACTGTGAACCTCAAAGTGAATCATGCTGCAATCATAATATACTTCCTTAGTCCTTTCATGCATTTCCCATGCTCTTAGATGACTATTTCACAATTCCTCCTCTTCCTTCAAACCTCGAACACTTTCTTCCACCATCTTCACTCAGCTGATTACCTAGCTTCATATTTCACAGAGAAAATGCGAACAATCAGGTGAGAACTTCCACAAGGTGACACTACCATTTCTATGGCATCAGTTCAGTTCAGTCGCTCAGTCGTGTCCGACTCTTTGTGACCCCATGAATCGCAGCACGCCAGGCCTCCCTGTCCATCACCAACTCCCGGAGTTCACTCAGACTCACGTCCATCGAGTCAGTGATGCCATCCAGCCATCTCATCCTCTGTCATCCCCTTCTCCTCCTGCCCCCAATCCCTCCCAGCATCAGAGTTTTTTCCAATGAGTCAACTCTTCGCATGAGGTGGCCAAAGTACTGGAGTTTCAGCTTTAGCATCATTCCTTCCAAAGAAATCCCAGGGCTGATCTCCTTCAGAATGGACTGGTTGGCTCTCCTTGCCATCCAAGGGACTCTCAAGAGTCTTCTCCAGCACCACAGTTCAAAAGCATCAATTCTTCAGCGCTCAGCCTTCTTCACAGTCCATCTCTCACATCCATACATTACTACTGGAAAAATAGAAGCACCTATATCCATATACTCTCTCTTCCCTGCAGAGTCTGTAGAATGCCTACATTTCTTTCTAAGGACAATTCCTCTCTTGTGAATTAGATCCCATTCTACTCTTGTCTACTCAAGGACCTAATTCTAGCCTTCTCTCTTCCACAGATTTTTCACTGTTTTGGATCACTGCCATCAGCATACAAACATGCTGCCTTTTTCTTTTTTAAAAAAGACTTCTCTTGACCCCACGACCCTGATGCTGGGAAAGATTGAGGGCAGGAGGAGAAGGGGACGGCAGAGGATGAGATGGTTGGATGGTGTCACCAACTCAATGGACATGGGTTTGGGTGGACTCCAGGAGTTGGTGATGGACAGGGAAGCCTGGCGTGCTGCAGTTCATGGGTTGCAAAGAGTCAGATACGACTGAGCGACTGAACTGAACTTGACCCCACTTCCCCCTCTACAGAAAACATTTATTTCCCCCTTTAGAGCAAGGAGTATAAACTCAAAATGTTTACACTGTTTGGTACAATTATTCTTCTATTTTCTCATGAACCCATTTCAATCAAGCTTTCATTCCTATCTTTCCAGTGAAGTGACTTTTTTCAAGGTTACTAGTACTCCAGTGTGCTTGCCTGGAGAACCCCAGGGACGGGGGAGCCTGGTGGGCTGCCATCTATGGGGTCGCACAGAGTTGGACACGACTGAAGTGACTTAGCAGCAGCAGCAGCAGCAGTACTGCTATGGTATCAGATCATGGTTTCCCCTTCTTGGACCACCCCTTTTGAGACTCTGTTGTATGTTAATCCTTAATTCTTCAATTCTCAATACTGGGATTCCTGGGACTAAGTTCATAGACTTTCTCTTTATGTAGACTCATCTTCTAGGTAAGCTTTATAATTTCATGGCTTTAAATACCTTCTCTATCTCAGTGACTTCCAAATGTATGTGGCTAGTTTAGATCTCTGCTCTGACCTCTTGATTCATATAGCTGCCTGCTTACTATTACATATCCACTCCCATGTCTAAATTGCATCTTGAAATTCAACATTCCAAAACCAAGTTCCTGATATTTCCTTTCCAATCTGATCGTCTACAGTTATCTCTACTTCATTGCATGATAAATCCATCCTTTCAGTTGCCAAGACAAAAATGGAATACTGTTGGTTTCCTCTTCTTTTTCTTTCATATCCCATATGTGATCAGTTATAAATCCTCCAAAATAAATCCAGAATATGACCACTTTGCACCTATCCTACACTACCACCTTGTTCCATACCACTAATTACTCTCTACTAGGTCATCAAAATACACTCCAAACTGGTCTCCTTTTGTATGCCTCCTTCAGTCAAACAATAATAGGGAAACAGATTCTACTTAAAAAAACAAATCACTTCTTTCCTCTGCCCCTAAATCCCTAATCTCTCACCATCTCAGCTAACTTTGTGTGCTTAGTCACTCAGTCATGTTTGACTCCTTGTGACCCTTTGGACTGTTGACCACCAGGCTACTCTGTCCATGGGATTTTCCAGGCAAGAATACTGGAGTGGGTTGCCATTTCCTTTGCCAGTGGATCTCCCTGACCCAGGGATCAAACCTGCATTTCTTACATCTCCTGCGTTGGCAGGCAGGTTCTTTACCCCTAGCACCACCTGGGAAGAGTGTCAGCTAGAGTAAAGGCCAAAGCCCTTATAAGAGTCAACAGAATTTCTCTTGCCCTTGTTATGCAACTGCAGGCACCCTGGCTTGTATTCTCTCCACCCACTGGGCACACTCCCTCTTCAGAGCCTCTGCTCTTCCCTCTGTCTGGAATAGTGTTTCCCCAGATAGCTATAAGGCTTACATCCATATCTCTCCTTGCTGAATGCCACCTTCTTTTCCTATTCTCCTTTGTTTCTCTCCATAATACACATTACTTTCTCATACACTGTAATATTTAGAAAGTGATTTTATTTATCCTCTGTCTTCTCCAGATAGAATGCAGGTTCCAAAAAGGCAGGATCTTTTTTTCTGTTAAATTCTCAGTGATTGAAGCAGCGCCAGGCACATAATATACACATACTTGGAAATCATAGGGTTTGTTGTATCAAGTTATACAACATCTTCATTATTGTTTAAGTCAAAATATTTTTATTTCTAATATGATTTAAATTTTGCTCATTCTAAAAATAAACTTTGCATAGGTAAAAAATAATATTTGAGAGAACAGTAACACAACAAATACCAGTGTTCTCACTACGCAATTCAAGAAAGAAAAAATTACCATCTCTAAAGCCCTCTGTGTATCCTTCCCTTCATTTTTTATTTTTGCTTTTTGTCTGTACCACATGTCTTAAAAGATCTTAGTTCCCCAACCAGGGATCAAACCTGAGCCACCTCAGTGAGAGCACTGAGTCCTAACCACTGGACCACCACTGTCTCTCTCTTCAGAGTAACTATCATTTTGATTTTTACATTTATCATTCCCTTGAAGTTTATCCCCTTAAACAATATACTGTTTATTTATCCAATTTTTGTGTTGATGTATATAGCTGCAGTTGAATAATCTTCACTGCAGTGTTTCTTCATGTGAATATACTATAATTTTATTCACCCATTCTTTAATTAATGTTGTTTTATTACTCTATTTTTACTGTTACAAACAGTGCAAAGATTTTTGTAGGTTATCTCGTGATACCACAGTACAAGAATTCCTCAGGAGTACACAACTAGGAATAGAAATGCTTTGTCATGCAACATGTATATCTTCCCATTTTATCTTTACAAGATTGTGCCAAATTGTTTTCCAAGGTTGTTGCGTTGTTGTTCAGTCACTAAATCAAGTCTCTTTCTGACCCTATGTGCTACAGCTTGCCAGGATTCCCTGTCCTTCACTATTTCCCCAAGTTTGCCCAAACTTCGTTTGTTGAGTCAGTGATGCCATCCAATCATCTCATCCTCCGTCAACCCCTTCTCCCCCTGCCATCAATCTTTCCCAGCATCAGGGTGCCACCCTCAATAGTGGATGAGTCCTTGTTATCTCATATTCTGCTTGATATTATCAGATTTTTTTTGTCAAAAATTCCATATATATATGTTAGTACACTGTATTGGTGTTTTTCTTTCTGGCTTACTTCATTCTGTATAATAGGCTCCAGTTTCATCCACCTCATTAGAACTGATTCAAATGTATTCTTTTTAATGGCTGAGTAATACTCCATTGTGTATATGTACCACAGCTTTCTTATCCATTCATCTGCTGATGGACATCTAGGTTGCTTCCATGTCTGGGCTATTATAAACAGTGCTGTGATGAACACTGGGGTACACGTATCTCTTTCAATTCTGGTTTCCTTGGTGTGTATGCCCAGCAGTGGGATTGCTGGGTCATAAGGCAGTTCTATTACCAGTTTTATAAGGACTCTCCACACTGTTCTCCATAGTGGCTGAACTAGTTTGCATTCCCACCAATAGTGTAAGAGGGTTCCCTTTTCTCTACACCCTCTCCAGCATTTATTGCTTGTAGACTTTTGGATCTCAGCCATTCTGACTGGCGTGAAATGGTACCTCATTGTGGTTTTGATTTGCATTTCTCTGATAATCAGTGATGTCGAGCATCTTTTCATGTGTTTGTTAGCCATCTGTATGTCTTCTTTGGAGAAATGTCTATTTAGTTCTTTGGCCCATTTTTTGATTGAGTCGTTTATTTTTCTGGAATTGAGCTTCAGGAGTTGCTTGTATATTTTTGAGATTAGTTGTTTGTCAGTTGCTTCATTTGCTATTATTTTCTCCCATTCTGAAGGCTGTCTTTTCACCTTGCTTATAGTTTCCTTTGTTGTGCAGAAGCTTTTAAGTTTAATTAGGTCCCATTTGTGTATTTTTGCTTTTATTTCCAATATTCTGGGAGGTGGGTCATAGAGGATCCTGCTGTGATGTATGTCGGAGAGTGTTTTGCCTATGTTTCTGTGGGAGAGGGAGAAGGTGGGGTGATCTGGGAGAATAGCATTGAAGCATGTATAATATAATATATGAAACGAATCGCCAGTCCAGGTTCGATGCATGATACTGGATGCTTGGGGCTGGTGCACTGAGACGACCGACCCAGAGGGATGGTACGGGGAGGGAGGGGGGGGTTCAGAATGGGGAACACGTGTATACCTGTGGCGGATTCATGTTGATGTATGGCAAAACCAATACAATATTGTGAAGTAATTAACCTCCAATTAAAATAAATAAACTTATATTTTTAAAAAAGTCAAAAATTATGCTATGAGATGGTATCTTGTCATTTTAACTTGCACTTTCCCCAATTATTACAGTGTAATGAGGCTGAGTGTCTTCAAGTCTTTTGCTCATTTTTCTGTTGAGCTAGTGCAGTTCTTCATATGTTCTGGAGGTTAATCTTTTATCCATTCTATACTTTGAAATTATTTTCATCTATAATTTCATTTAAAGGATTCTTCTAGTCATTTCCTTCACAGTTTGCGCTTTTGTCTTTTTAAAGACTTTATTCTCTACTCCACAGTCTAAAGAGCTTCTATATGTCTTCCAAATGTTTACAGTTTAAGAGATTATGTTTTTATTATTTATTTTTTAACTGTGGTGGGTCTTTGCTGCCGCACATGGGCTTTCTCTAGTTGTGGCAAGCAGGGGGCTACTCTTTGTTGCAGGCTCAGTAGTTGTAGCTCCTGGGTGCTGGAACAGAGGCTCAGTAGTTGTGGTGCTCTGGCTCTGCTGCTCTGAGGCATGTGCAAACTTCCTGCACCAGGGATTGAAATCAGTGTCCCTTGCACTGCAACATGGATTCTTAACCATTGGACCACCAGGGAAGTCTCCAAATGTTTATAGTTTTGCTTTTACTGTTCCTCTGTAGTCCACCTAGAACTGAGTAAGGCAGAGTAAGGAAAGGGTCTAATTTCAATTTTTTTCATATATATAATTATCCCTGTATAATTTACTGAAAGATCTCTTCTCTCTCCAACTCTCTAAAGACTGATTCTCAGTGCCAGCACTGTCATATGTCAAAGTTCTATAAATATGTGGGTCTTTTTGTGGATTCTCTCTTCTGTTTTATTGATTTGTCTATCTCTCTGAAAAAATAAGCCATCTTAATTCACATTTCCCACTTTGTTCTTCCTCAGGAGTGTTTTCCTTTATTTTTAACCCTTTGCTCTTGCACATACAATTTAGGAGTAATTTTTCGAATTAGGGGAAAAATTAAGACTGTGTCATTGCACTGAATCTATATAACAATTGGAAAAAAAGGGAAACATACAATTCTGAATTCTCCTATTCATGAACATGGCATCTTTTATTGTATTTAGTTCTAAGGTTCTAATAGTTTTATAATTTCCTCTACAAAGGTCTTGCAAATATTTTATTAATGTTTGAGAAAATTATATTTCTGATGCTCTTATTAATTTGGTCTTTCTAAAATTTATATCTTTACATTTTTGCCGCTAAAGTTGAGAAATTCAATTATTTTTGCATACTGAAATTTGATAAACTCCATTATTTTCTGTAGACTATTGGCTCTTTAATTTGTGTATCAATTAGTTTTCTAAAATGTGTTCATTAGCTATCCTTTTTTGATTTGTAAACTTTTGGCATTTATATTGATTTTTTTTTTTTAAAGAATGACATTTTTGAATTTTTGAAACTTCTTTTGTGGCCTAACATTTCTTCAATTTTTATAAACTTTTCAATGTGTCCTGGAAATAAATGTGTATTCTCTGTGGGGATAGTTCTATACCGTCTATACTTCTATATTATCTATCTAACTAGTTCTATACTAGTTATTCCATTTATCAAGCACAATTCTGATTTAACATTCAACTTAATTCAGAATTAACTCTCAGTTAGATAATTCTCAAACAGCCCTAGGAAATAAATATTATCTCCACTTTGCCAAAGAAGGGTTCAGTGCTCAAAAGAGTTAAATAACTTGTCCAGCTGATTTGAACTTTGATCTATTAGTCTGTTTACAACCCAAGTCTTCAGGCTAGAAACCTCTGCCATTTTTTATTCCACTTGCTGCTTCATTCTATAATATCTATGTGATACAGCGCCTTTTATTTTTTGGTTGTTATTTAATTTGGCCACTGCATGGCCCCAGCAGTGAAAGCACTGAGTCTTAACCACTGGACAGCTAGGTAATTCCACATGGTGCTTTTTAATTTTACCTCGTCAAACCCTCTCTGATCCATCACCTTTCCACTATTTTTAATTTCTCTGAAATCAGTAGTAAAGGAATATAAACCCCTGTGATAAGGCCACTGGTAAACAGTGCTGTTACAACATTAAGCCCTTCCATCTATATTACTTCATTTATCAGGATTATACTGAGCAGGCAAGTATTTATTACAGGTTATGAAACTAGTCATCAAAGAGTTCATGTACCACAGTACTTAAATTTCCAGTCAGTAAGTGACACACCTAATTCTTCTGGAAGCCAGGATTGCTTCTATAAGTTCTGTGTTTATCAAGATGCTATTTTTAGAGCAAAGTCTATTTGTAAATTACCTTCTACTATACAACAACATCAGACTAGAGGCAGATTCACTGTGGAGAACAGACAGTACTCTCAGCACCGTCATCTAGTTCCATTCCCCTATTTCAAAAGAACTAAAGCCCAAAGTGGTGCTGTGATTTGCTAAATGGAATATCTAGGATAAGAATTCGGATCCCCCAACTGGTACCGTTAACTCAGCCTCTAAGAATATAGCCAATGTGAATGGAATTACATCCGCTTCTCTGGGAAAAAAAGGTTATAGAACAAAGGTTGAGCAAACGGCCTCTCTATATCACACAGAGCTTCCAACCTTAACTGCCTCAGTGAATTCTCAAAGTATATAGCTGTTAACAAAGATTCCTTCTCATAGCTGGAATCATGAACGTTATAGTGCTTCCATTACCGCGCTGGAATTGGAAATACTCAGAATGTAACGCGGGAGCCAGTGACAGCAGCTCCCGCCGGCAGAGTAGGTCACTACGGAAAAAAGAAACAGGGTGGAAGAAACTGGAAAACCACCCAGTGCCAGAGGAAGAAAAGCACAAAGTACAGATTTGTTTCTGCTGGAGAAGGCTGGCGTCGATACCTGTATTGGGCAACCGTCAGCTTGGCCTCGGGCTCGGTCCCAAAGCCGGGCAAGTGCTGGTGTAGGTAGGCGTCCAGGGACCTGCAGTCGAACTTGTGCTGGGGCAGCACTTCCATAGTGTTGGGCTCGCGGGAGGCAGCGGTTTCCATGATCTACGCTGCCGCTTCAGACCACAGAGTCACAGAACTCACTAGACTCCTGGGATCCGGTATGTCTAGGAGAACGCCACTGCACAAACAGGGGCGAGACCGAGACGCCCAGGTGGAGGCGGGCCCGGCTCCAGCCAATTACACATCGCCAGGCCGCTGGCCGGCAGCACTGGCCAGCTGTCTCCTGGACTTGGGCTCTATTCAGGAAATGCTAGAAGGGCCTTGTGTGTTCGAATTTAAACTTTTCAGTCAGCCTCAGAGATGGAGACCTCAATTCTAAAGAAAGCAAAGTCACGTTAGTCACAAGAGCATATTAGAACGCCGAGGCCTGGTCCGTCTCCAAATTGAAAGCACTGGCAGGCGGAAGACCTACCGGGTCCGGTGCAGAAAAGAGCCCGTCAAGACCTCGAGCCTAGGAATAAAAGATTCTGGGGTTTTTCCTGGCCGCCAGGTTGGAAAGGCAACATCGCAGGCCGCTGGTTCTGGACACTTATGACCCGAGCCCTAGAGCTCCCTGGACTCTTAGGCCCTGGCGAAGAGGGCAAGTAGGGGGCTTTTTTTTGTTTGTTTCTTTTCCCCCCTGAGGCGGACCTTTGACTGCAACGCACCGGAAGTCGCACGCTGGGAGACCCGCAGGAGCGGCCGAGACGTGTCGGTCTGGGGCGCGCTGGGAGCGCTTCCCCAGGTTTGTGGGCTGGGAAAGCTGCAGCAAGGTGACCCTCCACATATCCCTCTCGGGGCCAGCAGGCCAGCAGCGTGGGGCGGCGACGACGGCGACGGCCGGGGCTGGGAGCGCTGGCGGCCGGGGTCCCAGCCATGGCCGAGTCTGTGGAACGGCTGCAGCAGCGGGTCGAAGAGCTGGAGCGGGAACTGGCCCAGGAGAGAAGTCGCCGCGCCCTGGGGAGCGGCGACGGAGGAGGCGGTCGGGCCCGCATTGAAAATATGAGCTCCGAGGTGGTGGATTCCAACCCCTACAGGTGACCTGCGGGACGGGTCGGGGCGGAAGAGGGGCGAGGTCACGGTCTCCAGGTGGTCAGAAGTGAGGCGCTTCCCGCCGCTGTCCAACTGACAGCTCACACCTCCCTTTTCTTCTTCTAGGGTCTTATTTCCAAACGAGCAAGGCCAAGTCTTAGTCTTGGTCAAAAGGTGTTCTTTCTCTTTTTAAAAAAACTCAACTAAATCAGCCATATGGTGCTGCTCCTGTGCTTGCTGAGGACACGGATCCGGTTTCCTGCCGCCCCTGCCTCTTTTAGTCTTCCTCGCTCAGCCTGAAACTGATAGTAGAAACTTTCAGACTAGGACACCGAATGTAAAACCTGCTAAGCTAAACTTGGGAGCTTCATGGAGTCTTCTGTGTTTCTTAAATTAGTGTGGTGGAAACAGCTAGATTAGCTCTAAAACCTTTGGACTTCACTAGTCCTATCCGTACCTCTCCTTTCTTCATTTCCCAAGATTTTGTTAATTCAGCAGGTTGACTATAAGGTAGTAGTTGAATGTAGGTTAGTGATTGACGGTAAGGACCCTAGGCCCAGACTGGAGTCAAATCTTGGCAACTGAGTAACCTGGTGAGAGTTCTGTACCTTCACTTTCTTGCTTGTAGTATCTCTTTCTGTGGAGTTGTGAATATTGAAAATACAAGTATATGTAAAGTTCTTAGAATAGAGCTTTCGATGCTAGGCAGTATAGTAACAGTTACTGAACTTTCACCACCCGCTAAACACTTTGCATGCGTTGTCACTTTTCCTCTTCACCGCAACCCTTGGAGATTGCTGCTGTCATTTTACCCCCATTTTATAGGCGAGATAAATTAGGCTTAGAGAGGTGCTGTGACCTGCTTCAAGCCATAGAGCTAACAGTAGCTAAAAAGGCTTGGACTGCCATTAGGTTTGTTTTGCTCCAAAGTTCCCATGGAGCTGTCTCCCCAGTAAAAATAAATAAGCCCTTAAGTAGTGTGGCTAAAAACTGGACAGTTTTAGAATAGGTGAAACAGGAAAGGTATTATTGGTGCTCTTTCCCTTCAAAGAGCAGAAATTTGGATTTTAAAGGTTTTATTCATGACATAAAGCCTCAGTAATTGTCTTAGGATGCATATATATATATGTGTGTGTGTGTGTGTCTATATATATATATATGTGTATATATATATATATATATATATATATATACATATATATGACTTCCCTGGTGGCTCAGATGGTAAAGCATTGGCCTATAATGCGGGAGCCCCGAGTTCAATCCCTGGGTTGGGGAGATCTCCTGGAGAAGGAAATGGCAACCCACTCCAGTATTCATTCCTGGAAAATCCCATGGACGGAGGAGCCTGTCGGCTACAGTCCATGGGGTCGCAGAGAGTCGGACATGGCTGAGCAACTTCGCTTCATATATATTGCAACATAAAATGCAGACACAGTATTTAGGCACAAAGCTGTTAATTACAATATTATTTGTGATAGAAAACCTGACCAAAATTATAATTGTTCTATAATTACAGAAGAGTTTATTTTAACCTACATTAAATCATGCCAGATTCTTGATTTTCTCTCATTTATCTTACTACATTAACAAAAATTTTCTTTCAGTTTTGAGATATAATTGACGATAGTGCATGTATTTTACTTGGCACATGTGAAAGGTTTACCATCTCATTAATCAGAATAAGTAGTAACTATTCCATTTGGCTTCTCTCCTGGCTCAGACGGTAAAGAATCTGCCTGCAATGCAAGAGACCCAGGTTTGATCCCTGTGTTGGGGGGAAGATCCCCTGGAGAAGGGAATGGTTACCCACTCCAGTATTCTTGCTTGCAGAATTCCATGGACAGAGCCTGGTGGGGTACAGTCCACGAGGTGACAGAGTCAGACATGACTGAGTGTTAGTCACTTTGATTCCATTTAGCATGCTTAAACATTTTTCGGTTTTGGAGATTCCTTAAAAAATTGCAAATAGAACTACCTTATGACCCAGCAATCCCACTGCTGGGCATACACACCGAGGAAACCAGAATTGAAAGAGACACATGTACCCCAATGTTCATTGCAGCACTGTTTATAATAGCCAGGACATGGAAACAACCTAGATGTCCATCAGCAGATGAATGGATAAGAAAGCTGTGGTACATATACACAATGGAGTATTACTCAGCGGTTAAAAAGAATTCATTTGAATCAGTTCTGATGAGATGGATGAAACTGGAGCCGATTATACAGAGTGAAGTAAGCCAGAAAGAAAAACACCAATACAGTATACTAACACATATATATGGAATTTAGGAAGATGGCAATGACGACCCTGTATGCAAGACAGGGAAAGAGACACAGATGTGTATAACGGACTTTTGGACTCAGAGGGAGAGGGTGGGATGATTTGGGAGAATGGCATTGTAACATGTATACTATCATGTGAAATGAATTGCCAGTCTATGTCTGATGCAGGATGCAGCATGCTTGGGGCTGGTGCATGGGGATGACCCAGAAAGATGTTATGGGGAGGGAGGTGGGAGGGGGGTTCATGTTTGGGAAAGCATGTAAGAATTAAAGATTTTAAAATTTAAAAAATAAAAAACTAAAAAAAAAAAAAAGTCTGTTGGTAAATTAAAAAAAAAAAATAAACAGTTAAAGGAAAAAAAAAAAATGAAAATTTTGAAATGCTCCCTCTGAGAAAAGCAAAGGAATGTGAATCATATATTTAGAATCATCTTTCAGACATCATTTTAATGTGAGACAATTACTTGCTGCTGCTAAGTCACATCAGTCGTGTCTGACTCTGTGACCCCATGGACTGCAGCCTACCAGGCTCCTCCGTCCATGGGAGTTTCCAGGCAGGAGTACTGGAGTGGGGTGCCATTGCCTTCTCCAGAGACAATTACTTGACATTATAGTAACCACAAATCTTTCAGTACTCAAATTTAAACATTTAGTATTTTCTATCTTATTTGCACCATTTTGTCTTTATTAAAACTGCTACTTTGGAGATGGCAGTTGACACCCAAAGCTCTGTACTAGTACATGGAAACTTGATAAGGTCAGCCTTATTTTTTGAATTGTTGTACATTCAGCACATATTTAGTGAGCACCTTTTCATTTCCAGCCTTCCTGAATAATGTTATTTACCATTTATTATTTGCACAGACACTGGGAATACAAAGACATGGTCATTTCCTTCCAGAGGTTACCAGATAAGTGTGAGATACAAAGGTAAACTTGGGATTACAGTATAAGTGGTAAGAATTATGATAAAGCACAGCACATGATTATCAGAAAAATATAGAGGGATTTGTAGGTATTCTACGTTATTTTAATTGCATCAAGTGACATTTTGAAATACAAAGTTCCTGACCCTCAAAGACCTTTTGTTTTAATTTGGGAGAGTCAATGGTTGCAGAATAATGATCAACACAAGTAACTGTAAAATTGTGTGGTAAGGAATATAATTAGAAGCATGTTAACTAAATGAAAAGGTGAGCAGAGTCTTTAAAATTAGAAAACCTGGTTTTAAATACTAGCTCCAAAACCCAGCTCTGAATAATTGTTTGCCATTTGACTAATCTTGGGCAAGTTAATTAACCTGAAACTCCCCTCCCTTTCCCCCAGCTGGCCCCATTTATAAAAGGAGGTTGCGATGTATTCTTTTTTTTTTTTAAGGAAAGGAAACTTTATTTTAAAATTTCATTTTAAAGTTGTAGAGAATAAGACTACAATATAAGTATAAAGCTAGACAAATATTTCTATGGACTAGGATAGAAAGTCTGGTAAAAGACCCATATAAATATGGTCAATTGATTTTTAACTAAGTTACCAAAGCAGTTTATGGAGAGGATTGTTTTTGCAACAAGTGTTGCTGGAACAGTTGGATGTTGTTATTGTTGTTTAGTTGCTAAGTCCTGTCCATGTTCCATGGGCTTTCCCAGGCAAGAATGCTTGAGTGGGTTGCCATTTCCTTCTCCAGCAATGCATTCTTCTCAGGATTATTTATAAAGATTAAAGACAGCATCAAGGTAAAGAGACAGATTGATCACAGACATATATCACTGTCTACCCAATCTCAGTGAAATGAAAGTAAAGGAATAATTTTTAAAAAGGAATAAAAAAAATAAAAGGAATAAATCGCCACTGGGAAAAAAATAGAGTTTCTGTTAATAATTGGGGGATGGGTGAGTCTCTGTACTTGAATGATTATAGTAAAACAGTCTTAGAAACTAGAAAGGGACAGATGACTAATAGATGATCCTGATTTAAACGATCCAAGAAATTCACTCTAAAGCCTGCAACCCGACTCATACAATAGAATTCTCTCAAAGCTCAAGAACAGGCATAGGTCTTTCAAGAAGGGCTTAAGGTAGGACTAAATGAGATGGCTGAAAATCTGTTGAAGAAGCAACCCAAGTTCATTGTTTCACTTTGAGTAGTGAGGCAAATGCCTCTTCTTTGTCAGGAGAGACTACTAGAGATTTACTCATTAGAGAGTAAAATAGAGTATTTCTATTAATAATTAAAGCAAGTCTTCATGCCTGAAGGAAGGGAATTAACTAAATGTTTGCATACTGAATGCTAGGACTCCCAGCCTTGCTTCTCCATTTAACACCCCAAAACTGATCAGCTTAAAGACTTTTCAGGCTGGAAATTGAAAGATTCTTCTGTAGGGAATCTGAGAGTGCCAAGAAGAAAGACTGAGAGACATTGACATTGTGGGTTTCTCAACTAAACAGCCCAGCCAGATCATGCTATGCTGCTGCTGCTGCTGCTAAGTCGCTTCAGTCGTGTCTGACTCTGTGTGACCCCATAGACTGCAACCCACCAGGCTCCCCTGTCCCTGGGATTCTCCAGGCAAGGACACTGGAGTGGGTTGCCATTTCTCTCCAATGCATGAAAGTGAAAAGTGAAAGTGAAGTTGCTCAGTCATGTCCGACTCTTCGTGACCCCATGGATTGCAGCCTACCAGGCTCCTCCGTCCATGGGATTTTCCAGGCAAGAGTACTGGAGTGGGTTGCCATTGCCTTCTCCAAGATCACGCTATAGTGAAGCCCAAAGTCAGATAAGCAGCGCCCACATCCTTGCCTTTATTAGTGTCTGACTTTTAAATATGAGCAGAAAGGATGAGAGAACCTCCTAATGTGAAAGGAAGAAAAAAAAATTAATAGACTGTATAAGGGGACTGCAACCCCAACATGATCATTAATATCTTCAGAAAGATATATGTATAAATGAAATAGGACAGAGTACTACAAGAAGAATCATTCTTGCAAATGGAGAATGATAACAAAAGTGAAAATCTCAATAAAAGAAAATAACATTGAAAGAAATCCGGAGAAAGCAGAAAACTAAATGGAAAACAGGAAAGACATTACAAGTAGAGGACTAGTCCAAGTGGTCCAACTTCCAAACAATAGGAGCTCCAGAAAGTTCAGGAAAAACCAACCAACCAACCAAAGAAGTCACCACATTCTTCAAGGAAATTTTCTGCAACTTAAATACGTTTCTGATTGGAAGGAGTCCAGTAAGTACTCAGCACAATTGATGAGAATGGTTTCACTCTAAGGCACATTTTGAAGTTTCAGAAACTAGAAATCATGTTAGAAATTTTGAAGGAAAATTGTTTCTAATGTAAAATTATATATCTAGTTAAACTATCAACTAAGAGTGTGTGTGTGTAGGTATAGCTTTCAACAATTATATACCCTTTAGTTCGTCATTTTATAATATATTTCTAAGAATAGAATTTTGATAAAACGTTTTTAAGAAGTTAGGTAAAGAACATTTCAGACATACAAGTTCTCAAAATTTACCTTCCAAAGTTTACCCTTTACAAAACTTTGGGAAGATGTTCTTCCAACCATAACAAGAGAATAAATTAAGTAATCTACAGTAAAGGTTCTCAAACTTAAGTGTGCATCACAGTCATTCGGGGAGCTTATTAAAACACAGATTGTTAGGCCTCCCATCCAGAGTTTGATTGGCTTGGTGGCTGAAGAAGGGAACAGACTAGCAGTAACTAGATATCTAAAGTACCTCTTAGAGTCGTTGAATAAAGGTGTTTACTAAAAGACTTACCATTGTGGGCAGAGGCAAGAAGTCAATAGAATTCCAGTCATGAGGTTATTTTGATGTTAAATATAAAATCTGAATCAAATATTAAATATTTACATTAATAAGCATGGGAATATGCTGAAATTTCACTTTGACCCGTTCTTATCTGGAAACTTAACATTTCAGTCAGTAGGTCTCTATCTTCACTGCACATTAGAATGAATGTATGAGGAACTTAAAAAAAAATCGTATTGCACAGGCTCTGTCTTGGAGGATATTCGGGCATCCGTACTTTTTAAAATTGCTGAGGTGATTTAGTTTCATCTGGTAAAAATTAACTGAAAGATTTCTCCTCCAACCCCCACTCCCCTCACTGTTTCTTCTCTTAAAGTTTATTTTCTGTGATGATGTATGTTTACCTATGTCACTATTAATTAAAATACTGTAAACTTTAAAACATTTTTTTCCTCCTTTTTTTTAAGCCGCCTGATGGCTTTGAAACGAATGGGAATTGTGAGCGACTATGAGGTATGATAAACTCTTCCAAATTTTTGAAGATGATTTCAGTAAATGAAAATAATTTTCAATGACATTTTCAGTGAAGAATTATTAACCAACACATATATAATTTTGCATTTTACAGAAAATTCGTACCTTTACTGTAGCAATAGTAGGTGTTGGTGGAGTTGGCAGTGTGACTGCTGAAATGCTGACACGGTGTGGCATTGGTAAGGTAAAAGCATTTCTCATTTTCTGTCGTATTCAGAACCCATTCACTTGTGGAGTAAATAAGGTACAAATTAGGATTTTTTTCTCTTTATTAATGGCACATTGATTTGTGGTGTATTCATTCAGATTGTTTTTTCTACCCCAGTTAAGACATAAACTCACCCAAGAGGAAACTAATATTGCTGCTGATTAAATAAGGACTGTCTGATTGTGTTCAGGAACTTTTTTGTTTGGGATAATGTGTAAACAATTTGGACTTAAGTGTTTTGATTAAAGACCTTTAGGAAAGAAGGCTGTTAAATTGAAAAAGTGTGTAGTGAAACACTGAAACATCCTCCAAATTTTTTTAAAAACTTATTTATAAGACAAACTAGAAAGCATGTGCCTTTCTTACTCTTGAAATTGAACTGCTGAATGCTCCAGATTTTTTTTTAACTCAGGCATTTTTTTTTTCCCTAAATTTTCTTGGTCATGCCCTGTGAGGCTTGTGAGATTTTAGTTCCCTTACCATGGATTGAACTCTGAGGCCATGGCCGTGAAAGCACCAATTCCTAACCACTGGAGCACCAGGAAGTTCCTTCCTTTTTTCTAAAATTGATTCAGATTGTGACTGTGAGGAGGAAGGAAAAGTTGACTTTATACCAGAAGTCAGTGTACCAATCTTATATTTATAAATCTAAAGTCCATGATGTTAGATAGATAGTGGTTGAATATAAAAGTTTTCCACAATTGTATATCATTTTGATAAATTTTGTGGGAAAATGCTCGCTTTATCAATGCTCTTTAATACATTGGTCCATTCCATGTCCCAGATTCTTAAAGTGCTTTCAAAATTGGCACTTATTTATCAATATAGAAAAGACAACACCAAAATACTAAAAATGTTTATTAACATTTTAATATCTTTCAAGAAGTTTATACATGCCTGTCAACAATTGCTTACAGCTGACATGCCCTGGTTGCTTGACCAAGGGTGGTAGAGATCATGAAGATTTGTGGGTCTTTGGTTTGAGTGTGCACTGGAGTCACTTGGAAGGCTTATTAAAACAGAGATTGCTGAACTCTAACCCAGTGGTTTTGATTCTGTAGGTTTCAAATGGACCTAAGAATTTCTAACAAGTTCCCAGGTGGCTCTGATGATATTCCAGTGACTGTGCTTTAAGAACTGCTTATTCAGTCTGGTCCCAGCATCACCTGGGAACTTGTTAGAATTGAAGATTCCCAGGTCCCACTCAAGACATGCTGAATCAGAATCTGTATTTTAACACAAACTCCAGATGATATTGCTGTAGTTAGAATCACCTGGGATATTAAAAAAACAGTTCTTATGTCCAGACTGCACCCCATAATAGGTAATCAGAACCTCTGGGAATAAGACCCACACATCTGTATTTTTAAATACAGTGATTCCAAGTGCACTCAAGTTTGTAAGCTGAGAATCTGCATAGGTTAGTTTCAGAACTCTCTCTTCAATGTATAAAACAGAGAAACAAGAAGCTGTTTCATGTGGTTAAGTAGGGAAATGGAGGATTGGAGATCCAGAGCCCACTTCTTATCCCTGAAAATTTCCTGAGTTCCTGAGGTACCCTGGATAACCATATCTAGATCAACTGCCTTATTTTACAAATGAGGATACAGACCTAAACAGTTAAAGTGACTTACAGAATCAGAGCTAATTATTGACAGTTACAGCTCACACCTCCTGTCCTCAAATTTAGGATTTCCTACAATTTACTCATATAGCTATGAGGCTGAAACTCAAACTTAATACTTGGCCTGACCTAATAAATACTGTTTGAATAAGCTTAAATAAACCAAATTTTGAAGAGACTAAGTAGGGTTAGAAAGTTATAGAGAATATAAGCAATGTCTTTTCTAGCAAGATACTAAGGGCTGGGTTAACTTTCTTTAGTTTTTATATTGAGAAGAAGAACATCCCATTTTTGTTTTTATTGTTAGATTTGGAACACTGAGAATTGTATCACAAAGTCACAGAATTTTAGATAAAGAAGTGACTTTGGCAACGATAGCAAAGTATATCACTTTTACACTGCTTTGAATTATTCCATAGGTCTAGAGGATCAATTTCTTTTTGGTTCTTTTTTTCTTCACTCTGGATTAATTGCATTGCTGTGCGTTCACGTTCATTGATCCTCTTTTCCCCCTGCCCCTTTCTCCCCCCCTCTAGTCTACTCTGAGTCTCATCCAATAAAAATTTAATTTTAGATAATAAAAAAAATAAGAAAGGACTTTGGATATCTTTGAGTTCAACCAGCTTTTACTGATAGGAAATGGACCTTTTGGCCATTTTAAAGTTGTGTGAACAGGTTTGACAAATGCTATCATGCCTAAATATATAGCAGGAAATATAAATTAACTGGTTAATCATTCTGTTTGGAATAATGTTTGAGCCATGTCGTGAGTATCCATATTCATAAAGGGCATTGTATTATACCATGGTTTTAAGTTATAGCATTTTTTGAATCTTATTTAAAATTTTCATTTATCTAATGGGTGGTTGGCTTTTGGCCAATAATTGAAATGAAGTAAGATTTTGGCACAGTTTGTAAAAATTGTCATGAAATGCAATGAACATAATAATTTAAAAAAAATGCAATGAACATTAATTTTGATATAATCATTTAGAGGGGCAGTACAGCAGAGAATGCCTCAGTTTGAACCCCATGTTTACTACATATTAGCTGAGTAGCTTTTGGGGAAGTACCCTAGTTGTATTATTTCTAAAATGAGGAGAGTACCTATATACTTACTGCATGCGATCCTTAAATGACTTAATATATGACATCTAGTTTTTCAAAGTTAGTTAATATTATTACTGTTAAAGAGTTAAACCTATCAGATTTTAACTAGCTGACTAGTTCGTTATTTTTCTTTTCTTTTTTGGTACACTTTTCATCAGATTACCACTATTTTCATTTTAGTTGCTACTCTTTGACTACGACAAGGTGGAACTGGCCAATATGAACAGACTTTTCTTCCAACCTCATCAAGCAGGATTAAGTAAAGTTCAAGCAGCAGAACATACTTTGAGGTAAATGGAATAGAAGTTGAAGGCAGTGAAATTGGTGAAATCTTCCTGTATGTATTCAGTCACCTAACTTATAATGGAACTGAATTTTCCTGTATAAAAATGCTGGTTTCACTTATGCATAAAGATATGGGTTGGCAGCCTTTTTCTCTATAAGGCTAGATAGTAAATATTTTAGGCTTTGAGGGCCATATGGTCTTTGTCAAAACTGCTCAGCTATACAGTTGTAGTAGCTATAGGCAGTATAAAAGTAAATGAGCAAAACTGTGCCCCAATAAAACTTTATTTATGGAATCTAAAATTTAAATTTCTTATAATTTTCACATCATGAAATATTGATGTTCTTTTGATTTTTTTCTTTTCTTGCAGCCATTTAAAAATATAAAAACTACTCTTAGTTTGCGACAAAAAAATGTCGCAAGGTGGTAGTCAGATTTGGCCCAAGGGACCTAGTTGGGCAGCTCTTACTCTGGGATGTTTCTTTATGTTCCTAAACGTTCTTGCACTGAATTGAATAAGAAGCAAAGAAGCCCTTTTGTTAGACTGAATTGTGTAGTTAACAGAGGTGATAAAAGCTTAATTCCCAGCACATCTGTGGGGATCACAATAAGCTGTGGAAAATTCTTAAAAAGATGGGAATACCAGAGCAGCTGACCTGCCTCTTGAGAAACCTGTATGCAGGTCAGGAAGCAACAATTAGAACTGGACATGGAACAATAGACTGGTTCCAAATAGGAAAAGGAGTACTACAAGGCTGTATATTGTCACCCTACTTATTTAACTTCTATGCAGAGTACATCATGAGAAACGCTGGGCTGGAGGAAGCACAAGCTGGAATCAAGATTTCTGGGAGAAATATCAATAACCTCAGATATACAGATGACGGGAGAAGGCAGTGGCACCCAACTCCTGTATTCTTGCCTGGAAAATCCCATGGACGGAGGAGCCTGGTAGGCTGCAGTCCATGGGGTCACTAGGATTTGGACACGACTGAGCGACTTCACTTTCACTTTTCACTTTCATGCATTGGAGAAGGAAATGGCAACCCACTCCAGTGTTCTTGCCTGGAGAATCCCAGGGACGGTGGAGCCTGGTGGGCTGCTGTCTATGGGGTCGCACAGAGTCGGACACGACTGAAGCGACTTAGCAGCAGCATACAGATGACACCACCCTTATGGCAGAAAGTGAAGAAGAAATAAAGATCCTCTTGATGAAAGTGAAAGAAGAGAGTGAAAAAGTTGGCTTAAAGCTCAACATTCAGAAAACTAAGATCATGGCATCTGGTCCCATCACTTCATGGGAAATAGATGGGGAAACAGGGGAAACAGTGTCAGACTTTATTTTGAGGGGCTCCAAAATCACTGCAGATGGTGATTGCAGCCATGAAATTAAAAGACGCTTACTCCTTGGAAGGAAAGTTATGACCAACCTAGACAGCATATTCAAAAGCAGAGACATTACTTTGCCAACAAAGGTCCATCTAGTCAAGGCTATCATTTTTCCTGTGGTCATGTATGGATGTGAGAGTTGGAGTGTAAAGTAAGCTGAGCGCAGAAGAACTGATGCTTTTGAACGGTGGTGTTGGAGAAGACTCTTGAGAGTCCCTTGGACTGCAAGGAGATCCAACCAGTTCATTCTAAAGGAGACCGACCAGTCCTGGGTGTTCATTGGAAGGACCGATGTTGAAGCTGAAACTCCAATCCTTTGGCCACCTGATGCAAAGAGTGGACTCATTGGAAAAGACTCTGTTGCTGGGAGGGATTGGGGGCAGGAGGAGAAGGGGACGACTGAGGATGAGATGGTTGGATGGCATCACCGATTCAATGGACATGGGTTTGTGTGGTCTCTGGGAGTTGGTGATGGACAGAGAGGCCTAGCGTGCTGCGGTTCGTGGGGTCGCAAAGAGTCAAACACGACTCAGTGACTGAACTGAACTGAGACTGTGGGAATATTTTTTCTTCCCTGGTGGCTCAGAGATTAAAGCGTCTGCCTCCAATGCAGGAAACCCAGGTTCGATCCCTGGGTCGGAAAGATCCCCTGGAGAAGGAAATGGCAATCCACTCTAGTACTCTTGCCTGGAGAATCCCATGGACAGAGAAGTTTGGTAGGCTACAGTCCACGGGGTCACAAAGAATCAGACACGACTGAGTGACTTCACTTTCACTTTCTGACACTCTACATGTTTTGAACTTGGTCTTTGCAGTGGGATGAAAGGTAGAAGAGGACTTTGGATTTTCTTTGAATTGCTTGAATTCCGTTTCTCTAGTATCTGTTAAATGATCTTTAGCTATTTTTAGTGCTTTTTCTTGCTTTATTTTACTGTTCTACTTGTAGTTTTTATAATCATTCTCTTTTCCCTTTAGGAACATAAATCCTGATGTTCTTTTTGAAGTACACAACTACAATATAACCACAGTAGAAAACTTTGAACATTTTATGAATAGAATAAGGTAAAATTTTATTTATGAGTATTTTGCACAATGTCCATCTCACTTTCAGTGTTAGAAAATCTATCAATTAATTCAATGAGAAGGTTGATATATATTTTATTTTTAAAATAGTTAATATTTTGTGTAAGTTTTATATAGTGGGAGCTCAGTAAATAGTATATATGGTCCATTAAACAATAGTAACAACAAAATAAAAAATAATCCTCAAAATGTCTGTTATTATGATATAGCAAGGGGTCCTCCATTATAAGTTCTGTGTTATAGGTTATATTTCTATCTGAATATGCTTTTCTGCAGACCTAAACTATTGAAATTATATTCAATTAACTTTTATTACATTTACATTTGTAGTGAAACATGAATAGAAGTCTATAAAAGCTGACAGAGAAATGGCAATTTTTGTGAACACAGTTTATATTTCTGGTACCCCTGTACATCTTTACAGTTTAAGTAATACTGTAATATTATTGATATTTATAACAGTGAATACTTAATATATACTTGATCTTTAATATTAAGTTCTATGTTACAATTATACTCAAAAATTTACTGAAAGACTAAATGTGTTGATTGAACAAATAAGATTGTATTTTGTGTCCTGATTTTTTCCAATAAAACTTGTTTTCTTTGCCTAGTAATGGTGGATTAGAAGAAGGAAAACCTGTTGACCTAGTTCTTAGCTGTGTGGATAATTTTGAAGCTCGAATGACAATAAATACAGTGAGTATCTTTTGTGTTATACTCATGGGTTTACCTGTTGAAAGGTTGTTGCTGAACCCGGAAAAGACACCAGGATTCTTGGTCTTGGCCGGGATTCTTGGTCTTGGCCGGGATTCTTGGTCTTGGCCGGGATTCTTGGCCTCTGGAGGAGAAGAATTCAATCTGGGGCCAGAGACGCGGCTTGATAGCTCAGATCTTTTGTGTAATAAAGTTTTATTAAAGTATGAGGAGATAGAGAAAGCTTCTGACATAGACATCAGAAGGGGGCAGAAAGATACCCCACTGCTAGCCTTTAGCTGGATGTATATATAGCTACTAGATGCATTGGAGAAGGAAATGGCAACCCACTCCGGTGTTCTTGCCTGGAGAATCCCAGGGACGGGGCAGCCTGGTGGGCTGCCGTCTGTGGGGTCACACAGAGTCAGACACAACTGAAGTGACTTAGCAGCTGCAGCAGCAGCAGCAGCAGCAGCAGCAGCAGCAGCAGCAGCAGCAGCAGCAGCTGTCTGCTAATTAAAGAAAGGAAATGTCTTAAAACTCAGAGAATGGCACCAGGCCCCTTACCTACCAGATGCATTTTGAGATAATCTTGGCACCAGGTGAGTCATCCCGGGCCATAAAACGATTGACATGAATCTTGAAAAAGGCAGATTCCCATACAAATATATAGTTTCATTAAGAGAACAGTGTATGAGTGTAACATACTGGTTTTTCAAGTCAGTTCTGAGCCTTTAGCAAATGGACTTGAAGACAGAGTCTGGGGTAAATGCATATTATATTAACATAGCTTAAGACAAACATTTCCATAAGAAAAATGCATTGGTTAGCTCAAGGTTTGAGAATATAGTTAAGTTCAGGTGGAACCAGGTATCATTATGGCAACACAGTGTTTTAAGAGAAACCTGTTTTTAAATTTGTATAGGGAAGGGAAAAATATATATATCACTAGTTTGTTTCCTCCTGGCTCATAAGAGAGAGATAAAAAATGTCTCACGCTTGCAGCCTACCTCCTCTGTTTGGAGACCCCTGGCCTTCCTGCTTGTTACCCTGTCACTATTTTCCTGTGTATTCTGTCAGTATATATTCCACCTTCTGAAAGTATTTCTGCATTTAAGCCCTTTGATAATGTGTTTTATTTATTCTTAATGTGATCTCATCCTATTTTTGAAATTTATTCTAAGGGGACCTGTCTAGCCTTGCTGGTAAGGCATATGTTTCAGTATCCTACTTTGTCTTAGGCCAGTAGAGGAAACTATTAAACAGTAGATAATTCTGATGTACAGTTTTTTAAATAATGAATATCTTATAATACTGCCTTATTCTTGGTCAGCATTGGTTTTAACTTTTGTTACTTATAAGTAAATGTATAAATATGTATAAATAGCTTACACACATGATTTCTCAAAAATAAAACTGAATTCTTCTTTTGAATTATTGTATCTTCAACTTTGCAAATAACATTTTGCAGTTTCTTGTTGCTGAAATTATTTTAGATAAGTGAAGTTTTACATTAATAAGAAATCCAGTATGCTTTGGTTCAGTTTAATTATTGACTGCTTACCTGAATGCTATTGGTTACTTTTCTAAGGAAAGTGTCAATTGCTAAGGAATTTCATTATTTACAGTTTCTTGTTTCTTAAAATTTATTTTTAAAAACTCGTTGTAATTCATTTAGTTAAACTCCACTTTTTCATGAAAAAACTTATGGTAAATTACTTTTTTGTTTTAATGTCCTTATTTTTCCCTTATTTCTTTTAAGGCTTGTAATGAGCTTGGACAAACATGGATGGAGTCTGGGGTCAGTGAAAATGCAGTTTCAGGGCATATACAGCTCATAATTCCTGGAGAATCTGCTTGTTTTGCGGTACGCATGATTCATTTTGAGTTATTATTTTTCACTGTTAAGTACTAGAGTTCCTAGGGGAAAATATTTATAGTTCAAAGGAAAACCAAACTTTGAATGTGGTGGAATACTATTTGGAACATTGAATACTTCTTTCCCTTTCTTTTGAAATACACATTTTTTAATTCTTTTCTTGTAGTGTGCTCCACCACTTGTAGTTGCTGCAAATATTGATGAGAAGACTCTGAAACGAGAAGGTGTTTGTGCAGCCAGTCTTCCTACTACTATGGGAGTGGTTGCTGGGATCTTGGTACAAAATGTGTTAAAGTGAGTGAAAAGTAATTTTTCTGTTTACTTCTGACAAACATTTCAAAATTGGAGTTACCAGCTAATTATTTAATTTTTAAATTTAATTTTACAGATATTTTAACATTTTTTACATGTGTAATATATGTATACTTTTAATTTATATATGGTAGTGGTTTAATTTATATATTTTTAATATAATTTATATATGTGGTGGTGGTTTAGTCACTAAGTCGTGTCCAACTCTTGTGACCCATGGACTTTAGCCCACCAGGCTTCTCTTTCCATGGGATTTCTCAGGCAAGAATACTGAAGCAGGTTGCCATTTCCTTCTCCAGGTGATCTTCCCAACCTAGGGATTGAATCTGGGTCTCCTGCAGTGCTGGTAGATTCTGTATCGAGTGAACCACCAGGGTAGCCCTTAATTTATAAATAAATAAATCTAATATATTTAATTTAAATATATATTGATTTACACACATCAGCACACACATAATTGTGTTACTTTCTCCATTTGGAATAGCTCTTGTTAAATGCTACAGTGGTACTGGTATATTTATTTATGAAGCCTTAACCAAATGATTTACATCTGCAGGTTTGGCCAAAGGGTGAAGACCTAGGCACAGACACACTCGCTTGATTTGATGTTTATTCAGTTCAGTTCAGTCACTCAGTTGTGTCCAACTCTTTGCAGTCCCATGGTCTGCAGCACGCCAGGCTACCCTGTCCATCGCTAACTCCTGGAGTTTACTCAAACTCAAGTCCATCGCGTTGGTGATGCCATCTGACTATCTCATCCTCTGTCATCCCCTTCTCTTCCCACCTTTAGTCTTTCCCAGCCTCAGGGTTTTTCCCGTTGAGTTGGTTCTTTGCATCAGGTGGCCAAAGTATTGGAGTTTGAGCTTCAGCATCAGTCCTTCCAGTGAATATTCAGGATTGATTTCCTTTAGGATTGACTGGTTTGGTCTCCTTGCTGTCCAAGGGACTCTCAAGAGTCTTCTCCAACATCACAGTTCAAAAGCATCAGTTCTTTGGCGCTCAGCTTTCTTTATAGTCCAACTCTCACATCCATAAATGACTACTGGAAAAACCATAGGTTTGACTAGACAGATCTTTGTTGGTAAAGTAACGTCTCTGCTTTTTAATATGCCATCTAGGTTGGTCATAGCAAGCATCTTCTAATTTCATGGCTGCATTCACCATCTGCAGTGATTTTGGAGCCCCCCAAAATAAAGTCTGTCACTGTTTGCATTGTTTGTTTCCCCATCTGTTTGCCATGAAGTGATGGGACCGGATGCCATGATTGTAGTTTTCTGAATGTTGAGTTTTAAGCCAACTTTTTCACTCTCCTCTTTCACTTTCATCAAGAGGCTCTTTAATTCTTCTTCACTTTCTGCCATTGATGCTTATTATTTATTAATAAAAATAATATGTGATTAAACTTTAACTAGGGTAATATCTCAGTTATCCATAAATAGATACTCCTGCAACCACGCATCTAAACTATAGCTAATAAGGACAAATGTCCTTTCTTTCTTCTTTTTTTTTTAGGACAAATGTTTCTTTGCAGCTAAAATTAATATCAGTTTTTGAACCAACTCATACTTTATGAAAAGCAGAACTACTTTAGTTGTTCCTTAACTCAGGCCATTTTTTTACCTCACTTTACAGTGTTAATAAGCTTAATTATATTTTTTCAGCATCTAATATAAAAAGAAAAAATTGCTACATGATACAGAGAGGCACTCTAATCTTAGTATCACCTATCAGCAAAGAAATACCAACACACATAAGAACTCTCAAGGCAACTCTCTCTGTTACTGCAAATGGCATTATTTCTCTGTGACTATTTCATATAAGACAAATCGTCTGTCAGACTTCAATAGGTCCTATCTAAACACAATATTTTATTGTATGTTATGAAGAAGGGGGAAAATAATCATTTGTATAGAGTATCTCTCTGTACATCTGTATGTCTAGATATATCATATATAGCCAGCTCTCTGTTGACGGACATTTAGGCTACTTACAGATTTTTTTTTTTTTTGCTATTATTAACAATGCTGCAAAAAACAATTTGCCTTCTATCTTTGTAAACTAGATTTTTATAGTGTGAATTTTTAGAAGTATAATTTCTAAGTTTATGCAATACTTATTTTGACAGATACTACTAAATTTCTCCTTCAAAAGGATTGTACATTTCCATGACAGTTTTGAGAGTACCTGGTTTGTCCACACCTTTAGTAACATTAGGTGTTGTCAAACTTTTATTTTTGAGGTTTGCAGCAAAGTCATATATATTGTTTTTCAGCTTCTTTTCCTTTATAAGTTATTACAAGATATTGAGTGTCGTTCCCTGTGCTATATATTAGGTCCTTGTTTTCCTATTTTATATATTTAGTGGGTATATGTTAATCCCATACTCCTCTAATTTATCCTCCTCCCTTGCTGCCGACCTCCCATCCCCTTTGGTAACCATAAATTTGTTTTCTATGTGTATCTGTTTCTGTTTTGTAAATGTTTATTTGTATCAAGCTTTTTAGATTCCACATATAAGTGATACCAGATGATATTGATCTTTGTCTGGTTTACTTCATTTAGTATGATAATCTCTAGGTCATCTATGTTACTGCAAATGGCATTATTTCATTCTCGTTTTAATAACTGCGTAATATTTCATTTTATATATATATACCACACATTTATCCATTTATCTGTCAGTGGACTTTCAGGTTGCTTCCATGTCTTGGCTATTTTGAATTGTGCTGCTGTGAACATTGTGTATCTTTTCAGATGCGTTTTCTGTGGATATATGCCAAGGAGTGAGATTCCTGGATCATATGAGAACTCTATTCTTAATTTTTTAAAGAACTTCCATACTGTTCTCCTAGTGGCTGCACCAACATACATCCCAACCAACAGTGTAAGAGGGTTCCTTTTTCTCCAAATCCTCTCCAGCATTTATTATTTGCAGACCTTTTGATGAAGCCCATTCTGACCACTGTGAGGTGATATCTCATTGTAGTTTTGATTTGCATTTTTCTAACGATTAACTATATTGAGCATCTTTTTATGTGCCTGTTGGCCATCTGTGTGTCTTTTTTGGAGAAAAGTCTGTTTTGGTCTTCTGCCTATTTTTTGATTGGATTGTTTTTTGATATTAAGCTATATGAGCTGTTTGTATATTTTGGAAATTAACCTCTTATTGGTAGCATAGTTTGCGGATATTTTCTCCCAGGTCATAGTTTGTCTTTGTTTTGTTTATGGTTTCCATTGCTGTGCAAAAGTTTAATTAGGTCCCATTTGTTTATTTTTCTTTTCATGTCCATTATTGTAGGAGACAGATCCAAAAAAATACTGCTACAATTTATGTCAATGAGTGTTCTGCTTATGTTTCCCTCTAGGAAACATTTAGGTTTTAGATTTAGATCATTACTCCATTTTGATTTTATTTTTGTATATGATGTTAGTCATCAAACTCTTTGTCAATTTGACATGTGAGAAAAGGGTATCTCATTTTAATTTCTAGTTGTGCAAAGGCTTGAACATTTATATTTTTCTGTGAATTGTCTTCTTATATTCTCTGCTCAGTTTTAGAAAAAAATTATATTTTAATTTTTAATTTGTAATATTTTTAATTTTAATTTTTATAGAATTGTGTTGTTTTCTGTCAAATCTCAACATGAATCAGCCATAGGTATACATATATCCCCTCCCTTTTCACCCTCCCTTTTGACCCTCCCTCCCAACTCCCTCCCCATCCCACCCCTCTAGGTTGATATAGAGTCCCTGTTTGAATGTCCTGAGCCATACAGCAAATTCCCATTGACTATCTATTTTACATATAGTAATGTAAGTTTCCATGTTACTCTTTCCATACATCTCACCCTCTCCTCCCCTCTCCCCATGTCCATAAGTCTATTCTCTGTCTGTTTCTGTACTGCTGCCCTGCAAATAAATTCTTCAGTACTGTTTTTCTAGATACCATATGTATGCATTAGTATACAATATTAATCTTTCTCTTTGTGATTTACTTCATGCTGTATATAGGCTCTAGGTTCATCCACCTCATTAGAACTGACTCACATGCATTCCTTTTTATCTCTGAGTAATATTCCATTGCATATATGTACCACAGCTTCTTTATCCATCCATCTGTTGATGGACATCTAGGTTGCTTCCATCTTCTAGCTATAGTAAATAGCACTGCAGTGAACAATGAGATACATGTGTCTTTTTCAGTTTGGGTTTCCTCAGGGTATATGCCTAGCAGTGGGATTGCTGGGCATATGGTGGTTTTATTCCTAGTTTTTTAAGGAATCTCCGTATCATATTCCATAGTGGCTATATCAATTTACATTCTCACCAACAATGGAAGAACATTCCCTTTTCTCCACACCCTCTCCAGCATTTACTGTTTGAAGACTTTCTGATGATGGCCATTCTGACTGGTGTGAGGTGAGATAGCTCATTGTAATTTTGATTTGCATTTCTTTAATAACAAGCGATGTTGAGCATCTTTTCACATGTTTGTTAGCCATCTGTATGTCTTCTTTGGAGAAATGTCCGTTTAGACCTTTTCCCACTTTTTGATTGGGCTGTTTGTGTTTTTGGTACTGAGTTATATGAGCTGCTTGTATATTTTGGAAATTAATCCTTTGTCTGTTGTTTCATTTGCTATTTTGTCCCATTCTGAGGGTTGTCTTTTCACCTTGCTTATAGTTTCCTTTGCTGTGCAAAAGCTTTTAAATTTAATCAGGTCTCACTTGTTTACTTTTGTTTTTATTTCCATTACTCTAGAGGGTGGATCATAGAGGATCTTGCTTTATGTCATCGAATGTTGTGGCTATGTTTTCCTCTAGAGTTTTATTTTCTGGTCTTACATTTAGGTCTTTAATCCATTTTGAGTTTATCTTTGTATATGGTGTTAGGAAGTGTTCTAATTTCATTTTTTTACATGTAGCTGTCCAGTTTTCCCAGCACCATTTGTTGGAGAGGTTGTCTTTGCCCCATCTTATGTTCTCGCCTCCTTTGTAAAAAATAAGATACCCATAGGTATATGGGTTTATTTCTGGGCTTTCTATCTTGTTCCAGTGGTCTATATTTCTGTTTTTGTGCCAGTACCATAGTCTTGATGATTATAGCTTTGTAGTATAATCTGAGGTCAGGAAGGTTGATTCCTCCAGGTCCATTCTTCTTTCTCTAGAATCTTTTGGCTTTTCAGGGTCTTTTGTGTTTCCATATGAATTGTGAAATTTTTTGTTCTAGTTCTGTGAAAAATTTTATTGGTAAATTCATATGGACGATGTTAAATTGTAGATTGCATTTGGTAGTATAGTCATTTTCACAATATTGATTCGTCCTACCCAGGAACATGGAAAACTCTCTATCTATTTATGTCGTTTTTCATTTGTTTCATCAGCGTCTTATAATTTTAGGTGTATATTTCTTTTGTTTCCTTAGGTAAGTTTATTCCTAAATGTTTTATTCTTTCTGTTGCAGTGATGAATGGGATTGATTCCTCAATTTGTTTTTCTGATTTTTCATTGTTAGTATACAGAGATGCAAGTGATTTCTGTGTATTGATTTTGTATCCTGTGACTTTACTAGGCAGACACTTTACTGTCTGAGCTACCAGGGAAGCCCCAAATTCATTGATTAGCACTAGTTGTTTTCTGACACTATCTTTAGGGTTTTCCATGTATAGTAGCATGTCATCTGCAAACAGTGAGAGCTTTGCTGCTTGTTTTCAGATCTGGATTCCTTTATTTCTTTTCTTCTCTGATTGCTGTAGCTAGGAATTCCAAAATGATGTTGAGTAACAGTGGCAAAAGTAGACATCCTTGTCTTGTTCCTGATCTTAGAGGGAATGCTTTCAGTTTTTCACTATTAAGAATAATTTGCTGGCTTATCATATATGGCTTTTACTATGTTGAGGTAGGTACCTTCTATGCTCATTGTTTGAAGAGTTTTAATTATAAGTGGGTACTGAATTTTGTAAAAGGCATTTTCTGCATCTAAGATTATCATATGTTTTTTATCTTTCAATTGGCTTATATGGTGTATCACATTGATTGATTTGCATATATTTAAGAATCCTTGCATCCCTGGAATAAACCCAACTTGATCATGGTGTATGAGCTTTTTAATGTGTTGCTGAATTCTGTTTGCTAAAATTTTGTGAAGTATTTTTGCATCTATGTTCATCAGTGATATTGGCCTATAGTTTTCTTTTTCTTGTGTTGTTTTGTCTACTTTTGGCATCAGGGTGTTGGTGGCCTTGTAGAATGAATTTGAAAGGGTTTCTTCCTCTGCAGTTTTTTGAATGAGTTTTAGCTCTGAGCATTAGCTCAGAATGTTTGATAGTGTTCTCCTGTGAAACCATCTGCCCCTGGGCTTTTTTGTTTCAGGGGATACTTGTTCACAGCTTCAATGTCAGTGCTTGTAATTTGATTTTTCATAATTTCTATTTTCTTCCTGGATCAGTCTCAGAAGATTGAACTTTCTTAAGAATCTGTCCATTTCTTCCAGATTATCCATTTTATTGCCATGTTTTTGTTCATAATAGTCTCTTATGATCCTTGGATTTCTGCATTGTCTGTTGTAACCTGTCCTTTTTCATTTCTAATTTTGTTGATTTGATTCTTCTCTCTTTTGTTCTTGAATCTGGCTAAATGTTTGTCAACTATGTTTATCTTCTGAAAGAACCATCTTTTAGTTTTATTAATCTTTACTATTGTTTCTTTCATTTCTTTTACATGTATTTCTGCTCTGATCTTTTTGATTTCTTTCCTTCTGCTAATTGGGGGGTTTTTGTTCTTTTTCCAGTTCTTTCAGGTGTAAAGTTAGGTTGTCTACTTGATGTTTTTCTTGTTTCTTGAGGTAGGATTGTATTGCTATAAACTTCCCTCTTAGCACTGCTTTTGCTGCTTCCCATAGGTTTTGAGTTGTGTTTTCATTCTCATTGGTTTCTAGAAATTTTTTTCTTTCCCTTTTGGTTTCTTCAGTAACCTATTGGTTATTTATAAATGTATTGTTTAATCTCCATATGATTGTGTTTTTTTACACAATAATTGATATCTAGTCTGATAGCATTGTGGTAAGAAAAGATGCTTGATATGATTTCAGTTTTATTCAATTTACTGAGGTTTGATTCATGAGCCAAGATGTGGTCTGTTGTGGAGAATGTTCCATGTGCAGTTGAGAAGAAAGTGTATTCTGCATTTGGGTGGAATGCTCTGAAGATATCAGTGAGATTCATCCATCTAATATATCATTTAAGGCTTGTGTTTCCTTATTAATTTTCTCTTTTGATGATCGTCCATTGGTGTGAGTGGGGTGTTGACCTCTCCTACTATTACTGTGTTAATGTCCATTTCTCCTTTTATGCCTGTTAGTGTTTGTCTTATGTATTGAGGTGCTCCTATGTTTAGTGCATAAATATTTACAATTGTTATGTCTTCCTCTTGGATTGATCCCTTGGTCATTATGTAGTGTCCTTCTTTAGCTCTTGTAGTATTCTTTACTTTAAGGTCTGTTTTGTCTGATGTGAGGATTGCTACTCCAGATTTCTTTTGTTTTCCTTTTGCATGGAAAATATTTTTCCATCCTCTCAGTTTCAGTCTATATGTGTCTTTAAGTCTGAAGTGGATTTCTTGTAGACAGCATATATATGGGTCTTCTTTTTGTATCCATTTGGCCAATTTGTGTCTTTCAGTTGGAACATTTAATCCATTTATGCTTAAAGTAATTATTGATATATATGTTCCTATTGCTATTTTCTTAATTGTTTGGGGTTTGATTTTGTAGATCTTTTTCTCCTCTGGTATTTCTTGACTATATAAGTCCCTTTAACACTTGTCATAAAGCTGGTTTGGTGGTACCGAATTCTCTTAACTTTTGCTTGTCTGAAATGCTTTTGATTTCTCCATCAATTTTGAATGAGGTTCTTGCTGGGTAGAGTAAACTTGGTGGTAGATTTTTCCCTTTCAGTACTTTAAATATAATCCTACCATTCCCTTCTGGCCTGCAGAGTTTCTGATGAAAGATCGGCTGTTAAAAATATGGGGTATCCCTTGTATGTAACCTGTTGCTTTTCCCTTGTTGCTTTTAATATTCTTTCTTTGTATTTAATCTTTGTTACTTTGATTAGTGTATGTCTTGGTGTGTTTCTTCTTGGGTTTATCTTGTATGGGAGTCTTTGCCACTCTTGGACTTAATTGACTATTTCATTTTCCATGTTGGGGGAATTTTCAACTGTAACCTCTTCAAAAATTTTCTCATACCATTTCTTTTTCTCTTTTTCTTGGACCCGTATAATTCAGTGTTGGTGTGTTTGATATTGTCCCCAAGGTCTCTGAGACTTTCCTCAGTTCTTTGCATTCTTTTTACTTTATTTTGCTCTTCATAAGTTATTTCCACCATTTTACTTCCAGCTCACTGATTTGTTCTTCTGCTTTAGATATTCTGCTGTTGATTCCTTCTAGAGTATTTTTAATTTCAGTAATTGTGTTGTCTGTCTCTGTATGTTTACTCTTTAATTCTTCTAGGTCTTTGTTAATTGATTCTTGCATTTTCTCCATTCTGTTTTCAAGGTTTTTGATCATCTTTACTATCATTATTCTGAATTCTTTTTCAGGTACTTTGCATATTTCCTCTTAATTTATTTGGACTGCTGTGTTTCTAGCTTATTCCCTCATTTGTGCAGTATTTCTCTACCTTTACATTATTATTTTTAATTTATTGTGTTTGAGGTCTCCTCTTCCCAGGCTTCAAGGGTGAATTTTTTCTTACTTTTGGTTTCTGCCCTCTTCAGGTTGGTACAGTGGTTTGTGTAAGCTTCGTATAGGGTGAGATTTGTGCTAAGTTTTTTTTTGTGTTTCTTCTGATGAGGTTGAGTAGGTAGTAATCCTGTCAGCTGATGATTGGGTTTGTATTTTTGTTTTGTTTGTTGCTTGAATGAGGTGTCCTGCACAGGGTGCTACTGGTGGTTGGATGATACCTGGTCTTGTAGTCAAGTGGTTTCCTCTGTGTGTGTTCTCACTATTTGATACTCCCTAGGGTTAGTTCTCTGGTAGTTTAGGGTTGGAGTCAGTGCTCCCACACCAAAGGCTCAGGGCTTGATCTCTGGTCAGGAACGAAGATTCCACAAGTGGTTTGTTATGGCATTATTTGTTAGATTAAAACAAATACTTCAAAGTGAGAAACCAAATGTGAACCCCAGACAAATAGCAGTTACAAAATCAGGCAAATAATAATTAAAATAATGGGATATACACATATGCATATACATCCATTAGCAAAATCAAAACAATCTAACAAAAATAAAGTACAATAGATTGACAGAGTGAACAGAGCAATCCAAAAGTTATATCTACCTGTTAAGAACAAAACTAACTACAGCACAAACTGGAAAACAAAAGTAAAGTAAGGTGCCAAATGAGGAATAAAGCAATGAAAACAAAACTAACAAGTATGTTGTGAGGAAAGGAAAGAAAAAAAGAATAGATATGAAAAGTTAAACATAGCTTTAGAAAGAAGATTTATATACATTGAAGATTAACTGCAAGAGTAAAAGAACAGTAGGAAAAGCAAACAAAGGAATAAATGTAGAAAAAATAATAGGTTTTTAAAAGTTAAAAATTAAAATTAGAAAAGAAAAAAATAGGTAGAGGGAAGGAAGAAAAAAGGAAAACTCCATAGAACTGCAAAAGTCCAACATAAGAGGCAGAGGTTTATAACAATAAAAAGTGTGATTGGAAAAAGAAAAACCTACAAGCTTAATTAGATTTCATAGTGCCATTAAAATCAACAACTACAACAGAGGCGGGGGGGGGGAAGAAAAATCAAAAAGAAACTACAGAAGTCAAAACATAAGAATAATAAATGTTTTTCTTGAATCACTTTTGTCAGGGTCCTTTCCCTGGGAGTCACAGTCCACCTCACCCACCTAGGGTACTTCCAACACTGTGCTGGTCTCTGGACCTGCTGTTGGGGCAGCTCAAATTCTAATCTGGTCTTACTTCTGTGTGTTCTTGCCTCCATTTTCCACAGCTATCGGAACTAGTGTGTTTTCTTTTGTGGGAGCTCTCAGTGTCCTTTTACATATTCCATAGACATAAAGTCTGCCTAGTTGATCATGTGGATTTAATCTGCAGCTTGTATAGCTGCTAGGAAGGTTTTAGGTCTTCTTCCTTAGCCACATTGCCCCTGGGTTTCATTTGTGATTTATTTCCACCTCTGCATGTGGTTTGTCCACAGGGGTTTGCTCCTGAGGCTGCCCTGGAGGACTTGGGTCTGCCCCTGTGAGGGCCAGGTGTGGAAGTGGTGCAGCTGCTTGGGTCACAGAGTTTCTGGCAGCACCAGGTACTCAGAGGAGTCAACAACTAGGGCAGCAGGAAATATAGTGCTTTTAAAGAAGGGTATCGGAGAAGGCAATGGCACCCCACTCCAGTACTCTTGCCTGGAAAATCCCATGGACGGAGGAGCCTGGTAGGCTGCAGTCCATGGGGTCACTAAGAGTCAGACACGACTGAGCAACTTCACTTTCTCTTTTCACTTTCATGCATTGGAGAAGGAAATGGCAACCCACTCCAGTGTTCTTGCCTGGAGAATCCCAGAGAAGGGGAAGCCTGGTGGGCTGCCGTCTATGGGGCTGCACAGAGTCGGACACGACTGAAGCGACTTAGCAAAGAAGGGTATGGAAACCAGTAATGGCCAATACACTTTAGTGTTCTTGCCTGGGGAATGCCCCCTGACAGAGAAGCCTGGCAGGCCATAGTGCACAAGGTCACAGTGAGTTAGACACGATGGAAGGGACCCCACCTTCTAGGGGACCTGCTTCCCTGTCCAGGGTACATATGGCTGCGGCAAGAACTTCTGATTCTCATTGTATTTAGGCTGCCACAGATCAGCTGTTTCACTCTCAGCCTTCCCATCTATTCCCCGTGCATAGATGGGAAGACTTTTTTGCTTGTGGCAGTTCTCCCTCAGTGAAGGTTGAGCATGAAGGTGGCACAGCTGCTTGGGTCTCTGGGACCCTGGTGGCGCCAAGTCTGCAGGGACACAGACTGCCTCAGCCACAGGAGTTTTGGCCTTATCAGAGACTTTTTTCGAGCCTCTGGTAACTGGCGATCAGAAGCCTCTTTGGCTAGTCTTTCTCCATAGCTCCACCTGTTCAGGCCCTTAGAGGGCTCCCTTTTGGGGTATTTCTTTGTTGATCAGCATGTCAGTGATATAGAAGGCCCCCCTGGCTGGGGTCCTACTCTGTAGATTGGTGTGTCGGGCACTTAAACAGGCACCCTGGGTGGGGTTCTACTCTGTAGCTCCATGCATCAGTCACTTAAAGGAGTGCACTGGGTGGGGTCCTAGTCTGTAGTTCGGTGCATCAGGTGCTTGATGGGCCAGTCTCTGTTGCTCAGCTGCTTATGTTGGCATGTGTGGAGAGACAGGCTATGGTGATGGCTACACCCCCTATGTTTGACTTAAGAGTATCGACTTGCTTCCATGGCTGCCTGGCTTTCCTCCACAGTCATTTCCCAACACAATCTCCTCCCTCACATCCCCTGGGTCCCTCTCTCCGCAGTGAACAGCCCTCACCCGGGGACTGCTCCACAGTCCCTAAGCTCCAGCTCCCAGCTGCTGCACCTTCTAGGGGACCTGCTTCCCTGTCCAGGGTGCATACAGCTGTGGCAAGAACCTCTGGTTCTCATTGTATTTAGGCTGCCACAGATCAGCTGTTTCACTCTCAGCCTTAACTATTTCTCCTCTGACTCAGACAGTTGCCCTGATGTGGGGATCGGACCCCTGCTTCAGTTCCCCCACCCACCGAGGGCAGGTCCAGTCCTAGTACCACTCCTGTTTCTCCCCCACTTCGCCCTACCAAGTTTTGCATGGTTCTATATATTCTTTTCCACTGGTCTGGTACTCCTGTCCACTCTCAGCTGGTGGTGTGCACATCCATGGAGGGAGAAGTACTCCATGTCCACCTTCTGCTCTGCCACCTTGTTCTGTCTCTGTTCAGTTTTTTTTTGGTCTTTCTTTGTTGTATGTTGAGACTATACATTTTTCAATTTTTTTCCTTTCGTTGTTTATGTTTGTACATGACTTTTCCTCTACTTATAAGCTTCTAAAAGGAATCAGGGACTTCCCCAGTGGTCCAGTGGTTAAGAATACCCTTGCCAATGCAGGGGACACAGGTTCAATTCCTGCTCTAGGAAGCCAAGAGGCAACTGAGCCCATGTGCCACAACTACTTAGCCTGCCCCACATGCCTCAACTATTGGGCTTACATGCCCCAGCTACTGAAGTCTGAGTGCTCTAGCGCCCATGTACTGCAACAAGAGAAGCCACTGCAATAAGAACCCCACACACTGAACTGGAGAAAAGCCAGTGTGCAGCAATGAAGACCCAGGGTAGCCAAAAATAAATAAATAAATAAAAACTAAAAAAAAAAATCAGATTTAAATGTAAGGGAGCAAGGGTGCTTTGTGGCATATTGGAAATGCACTATACAGCTGGTCCTTTATTTCCTTGGGTTCTGCATCTGCAGAATCAACCAGTTGTGGATCCAAAAAGAAAAATCCATGCAGTTCCAAACAGCAAAATGTGAATTGCCACAAGCTGTTAACTGTTTATATAGTATTTGCATTATATTTAGAACTATTAAATGGCAACCCATTCCAGTATTCTTGCCTGGAAAATCCCATGGACGGAGGAACCTGGTAGGCTACAGTCCATGGGGTCACAAAGAGTTGGACACGACTGTGTGACTTCACTTTCACTTTCATTTTACATAGCATTTACATTATATTAGATAGTGTAAGTAATCTAAGTGAAAGTGCTCAGTGCTTAGTTGCTCAGTCATGTCAGCCTCTTTGTGACTCTGTGGACTGTAGCCTGCTTCTGTCCATGGATTTCTCCAGGCAAGAGTACTGAAGTGGGTGGCCATTCCCTTCTCCAGAAAATGTTCCTGACCAAGGAGTCGAACCCTGGTGTCCTGCATTGCAGGCAGATTCTTTACTGTCTGAGCCACCAGGATGATTTAAAGTATATGGGAGGATGTGCACAGGTTATCTGCAAATATTGTGCAGGACTTGATTTTGGTATCCTGGGTTGAGGGTGTTATGGAATCAATTCCTCATAGGTATGGAGGGCCAACTATATTTTGATCTGGTAGTGATTATTACATGAGTGAATACTTCTGTAAAATTTTATTGAGATTTAATACAAATTTCAGATAGCAAACTTTGTAGTGTCATATATAAAAAACTTTTAAAAATGAGATTTAGAACCATATCTCAAAGATGTTTGTAAGATATCTTTGATATCTCACATTTGAACTTCTCTGAAATTAATATGCTTCTTAATGTTGTTGACATGTCATAGTTTAATTGGTAGCATTTTATCTTTATTACAGGTTCAAAAAATAATAGTGCATTCTGTTGTTTAATTCAAGAAAATCTACTATAAGCCAGGCCCTATAAACAAGATAAAAAAATTGTTTTCTGTGTTCTTGTTACAGAAATCATTACCTTCAAAATAATTATTTTTAAAGTATCAGTTTTTTCTAATATTTTTATGGTTTTGTTTCTTTAAGTCTGCTTTGTTTTTCTAGGTTTCTGTTAAATTTTGGTACTGTTAGTTTTTACCTTGGATACAATGCAATGCAGGATTTTTTCCCTACTATGTCCATGAAGCCAAATCCTCAGTGTGATGACAGAAACTGTAGGAAGCAGCAGGAGGAATATAAGGTATATGTCAATGTGTCACAATGCATGAGAGATCATATTGCATAGGACAGAAACTTAAAAAAGAAGAAATAATCATTTAGATTTGGAATACAAGGTAAATGGATTTTGGATTTTTAAAGTTCTGATTTATTCACCATGCTTTAAAAATGAAAATTTTGTTCAAAGTCCTTTCTTGTTTTTTTGTAAGATAAAAAGCCTGTCCTAATTCCGTTTTTAAATTTTAATTTTTTAAGCTAAAATATGGTTGCATACATATTATGCTAGTTTCAGGTGTACCACGTAATGATTTGACATTTGCATACATTATCAACCGATCACTGTGATCAGTCTAGTTATCATCTCTTCCTATACAAAGTTATTAAAATATTATTGACTATATTCCCTATGCTGTAAATTATATTTCTGTGACTTATTATATAATTACAGGTTTAGACCTTTTTGTTCACTTCACTTATTTTGCACCCCTACCTCTCCTGTGGCAACATTATTTGTTCTCTGTATCTGTGAGTCTGTTTTCCTTTCATTTTGTTTTTAGATCCTTTATTTAAGTGAGATTATATGGTGTTTGTCTTTGGTTGTCTTATTTCATTTAGCATAATGCCTTGTAGTTCCATCCATGTTGCAAATAGTAAATTTTTTTATGGCTGAGTCATATTCCATTGTATATATATGTACCACACCTTCTTTATCCAGTTATTTTTTGATAGACATTTAGTTTACTTCCATGTTTTAGCTGTTATAAATAATGCTGCAATGAACATTGGATTATATATCTTCTGAGTGTTTTTGTTTTCATTACAAAAAAAAAAAACAACCAGGAGTGAAATTGCTAGATCACATGATAGTTGTGTTTTTAGTTTTTTGAGACACCTCCATCCTGTTTTCCAGTGATTGCACCAGTTTACAATCCTGCTGACAGTGCACAAGTTTTGCCTTTTTTCCATATCCTTGCTAACACTTGTTATTTGTTGTCTTTTTGATGGTAGTCATTCTGACAAATGTTATCTCATTGTGGTTTTCATTCACATTTCCCTGATGATTAGTGATACATGTCTGCTGGGTCTGTCTGTGTATTGCGTAAAGTCTCTGTATGTAGACCTTAGAAAAAGTCTGTCTGAATTCTTGATTCTGATCAGGTCTGAATAATGCTTCAGAGAACTGAGAATGAGTAAAAACACTGAAACTGTTTGATTTCTACAGAAAAAGGTAGCGGCACTGCCCAAACAGGAGGTAATTCAAGAAGAAGGAGAGATAATACATGAAGACAATGAGTGGGGTAGGAATTGTTTTATAAATTGAAATGGCAGCAAAAAACATTCTTTTATGGGAGGGAACCTAATTATTATTAAGATTATACAAGTTTTGAATGATTATTACTCATTAAGTTCCTTGAAAGCGGTTTTAAGATTAAGTTTAACTTTACAGGTATTGAGTTGGTATCTGAGATTTCAGAAGAGGAACTGAAAAATTCTTCAGGTCCAATCCCTGACTTACCTGAAGGAATTATGGTGGCATATACAGTTCCCCAAAAGGTACATCTAAAATCTGATTTACCATAAGAAGATATAAGAGAAAATGTCTATTTATATTCTTATATCTTCAACCTATTTTATAATGCCAATGCAGAATTTCTTATTTTAGATATTTTACATTAAGATTTGTGAGAGAGGTATTCAGTGTTAATATGGAAATGTGCACAGCACATTTTAAACTGTTTGAAAATGTAGACATAAAATAGTTTTGTTCATTCATTGATGGATCGGTGAAATAGATTTTGATTAAGACTACCTTTTCTGTATATTGATAGTTTTAGCCACAAAACCATTTACAAATACCAGTTCAGTAGAGATCTCAAGAAAACTGAAATTATTGCCTTTTGAGTCAAAAGACTGGTGGAGAAAATAAAGGACTTTATCTCTCCTAAAAATTAGAAGGCATATTTATTAAAGAAGGTTTACTTCGTAAATTTTTTGAACATAGTTATAGCTTACTGATATGTTCCTAAGCATCAAGAACTTTGATTATTTTTTCACCATGTTTCCCTCATTTATTGATAGCAAGAAGATTCTGTACCTGAAGTAACAGTAGAAGATTCTGGTGAAAGCTTGGAAGACCTTATGGCCAAGATGAAGAACATGTAAATAATGGACTGGCCTATATTTTATTTCCTATATTTAAACCTATTCCCTTGCAATTAAAAAATCATTTAAAAACTGAGAAAACTTAACATCAATTGATGTGTAATCTTCACTGAGTTGTTATTAACTCTTTGGAAATACTGTGACTGTTGCTTGTTGCTCCCCTCCTTTAACTAAATCAGAAACTCTCTTAAAACTCATGTTTCATTCTAGTAAGAAAACTTCAAAGGATTAATTGTAGGTTAGCCACTGAACTGTTTTGACCTTTGGGGTGGGGGGGGGGTGAGAAGAAAGGACCAATTTGCTGGTATATTCCTTTTCTTTCCAATAATCCTTTGCAGTCTGTTGCCTGTGGCCATGGACAATAGATAGAATAGTGTGTGATCAAATACAGGGAAAGAACAAGAGGAACAGCATGTTATTATAGCCAGCGGGCACATACTCATTGTGTTTGGAATTGCTCTCTACAAGAAAACTGCCCACTACGACTAACTTGAGCAATAGTGAATTTCAAGTTGTAAACCTACAAAATAAAAACATCCTCTCAAGTGTTTCCTGATGAAATATAAGCTGAAATGTAGGCACTGGAAAAGTTTGTAAACTTGTGATATATATAATCTAAGCAAGACAGGCAAATAAAAAGAAACTTCCTTCATGGATAGTCAGATAAAGATATTTTCAGGATGTACAAATTGTATTTCTGTACTAAGAAAAAGCATATCATCTGTCTGAGTCAGTGTGCTTTACTGAGGAGCAAAAGATAAGTTTAGGCTTAAGATCATCTAAATTGTACCCATCATATGGGCTACCTTCTAATACTTTACTTTATTCAAATTTGATTCCCTGGGTAATTAGTTACTGGCAAAGGCTTGTCCTGGGTAGCAGATAATAAATGAAGCCTACATTACTTCTGAAATGACTGACGTGTATTTTCTTCACAGGGAAGAGTATCATTTTCCCTGATCATTGTAATTTGCTAAACTGCTTTTCTCTGGAGTTTGCATACAAATAATGAAGGCTTAGAGAGCCTCGGTTGAAGTAAATTCCAAATGGTTTGAAGACTAATAAACATGCATGGGTAACCATTATCTGTAGGCTGTTACTGTGCTTGTCTCCTATTTTGATGATTTTTTTGCTTTGAAGAGAGAATATCTAAATTCTATCTCTAGGGGAAAATGTAATTGAAAATTACAGGTACCCTTCCTATTTATGAAATAAGATTCTACAAACTAATTTCAGAAAGCTCCAAATATCAAATATGTTTAATACATTAGTTTTGAGATTTTAGGGTACTGTGATTCTTACGTTTACAGTAATGTCAGGATGTATGGGGATAGCTTCCTAGGCTTGAAATGTATTTATGTTGCCTTGGTAGGTCATTGCAGTTATTTAAAAGCTTAGTATATTCATCTGTAAAATAACTTTTCTAGTTCATAGAGATGCTTTAATTTCAGCAAAGAAATGCAGTCTTTCTAAATAACATTCCTTTGGTACACCAATTTGGTAAGGCTATACTTACAAGTTTAAGTTTATATAGTTTGATAAATAGCTAGAACCTACAGTCTTTAAAAAAATTTTTTTATTGATGTATAGTTGATTTACAATGTTGTGTTTATATTCAGGTGTGCAGCAAAATGAATCAGTTATACATATTAGAACCTACTGTATTCTAAAGATTTTTTTTCCTGTTCTTTATTTGTACCCTGCTGGTATCTTATATTTTATAAAATCTTATCTAATTTTTTTCTTTTATTTTCCATTAAAGTTATTATTTTAGCAGAAAAAAATCTGGTAACAAATATCTTTTGTAATCTAGAGTGCTCTCTTGACAGTCTGTATGTCATGAAAATTTGTATATGTAGACAGCTGACTATGAGAAATTAATCATCACTGGATTTTACATTACTAAATAAACCTATAGTGTTTGACCAGATTTATAACACTATTGCTTCAAGTGTGAAAGATGGAAACACACTCCCAAAATTGCCGTAGCACAAATACTCTAAATTAGAGTAAAACAAACAATATGTTTAACTTTAATCCCTTTTAATTTAACGGGAGGTTAATTCATAAGTTCAGTTCAGTTCACTTGAGTTGCTCAGTCGTGTCTGACTCTTTGCGACCCCATGAATCACAGCACGCCAGGCATGGTACTATTCAAATGTTTTATGTAGTAAAAAAAAAGTAAGTATTATGAGTTTCTTTATGTAAAAATATTACTTCCTGAATACCTATAAACACACTGACCAACCCAAAAATGTAATAAATATTTGAGAATATTAATGAAGCTTTAACTTCTCCCATCATGTTTTTTTTTGTAAAGTATTAATGAATGAAAATTAATTATAACTACCATATTTCAACTCAAGCATTCCAATTCAGATTTATAATTATTTTAAACCTATGCTTTTCATGTTAAAGGTGTATATTAAAGTGCACATAATATTCCTTTTGAGAACTTCTTTTTTTTGGCCATGCAGCATGGCATGTGGGATCATAGTGCGCCCTATAGTGGAAGCATGGAGTCCCAACCACTAGACCTTCAGGGAAGTCCCTATTTTTTTATCTTTTTTTAAGTAGGCATTCTACATGAAAACATTTGAGTTGGTAGTATAATTAGTAAATATAGTCTTAAAAACTATATTTAAACTTAAACCTTTTGAAATAATCACCCCTCAAGTATAATTAATAACTTAAAGTCACTTTGAATAATGTAAGTTTTCACTTTTTATATATTTTTCAAGTGCAAATTTTGTAGGAACAAACAAAAATGCATGTTATTCTTTTGCTAGTTTTTCCTTTTTTCAGGCTTCTTCTAGGATATCAATCTCAGTTTATTTTCTAAAGTTTAAGGCATTTAAATTTAATGTATTATTTATGATGTGTTAAATTACTTATACCACTAAATAATCAAATTTTAAACTCTAAAAGGTTAATTCTAAAATCAGTTTCCTAAAAAAAATAAATAAAAAATTAAATAAAATCAGTCAGTGTCTGATATATTTGTGAAGTCAATTGCTTTGTGCCTTTCATAGCTGACAAACCCAGAAATACGTGTTATGGTTGTAGGTTATGGTTGTAGTTAATCTTCTTTTTTCCCTCTTGTACTTCTGCCAGAAGGGAGAAGAATGATGCTCATTTCGTAAGATTCTGCCTCATTTACTTTAGGTCACCACTCCAGTGCCTTAAAATTAGACCACTGTTTCCCAAACTTCTGTGCCTATGAATCACCTGAGAATCTAACTACATTGCAGATGCTGATTCAGTAGGTGTGGGGGGTGCCTGTCTGAATTTTTACTAAGCTCCCAGGGTAATACTGATGATTCTGGTCCACAGACCACCTTGAGTAGCCAAGCCTTAGAGAACATAAAATCCTAAGGTGTTACTGAAGCTCAAGTTGAGCAAACTACTCAGTGAATTAGCAAACTACAATGCTAATTCTTCTTTTTTGTAGTGTTCAACATTTTTCTTAATTATGTAAATATAATCCTTTTGTATAAACTGGAGTGGAAAAAAGAACTTGAAATTTCACCTTTATTTTAAAATTGTGAAATATGGTTATCACATCTTTCACCTTTACAATTAATACATACTGGAATGTTACAAGTATTAAAATTGAAAATTTTATTATATATATATATATAAATACATAAATGGCATGAAACAGTACCCCAGATTGGCAATATTTATAAAACCTATAAAAACATTTAATTTTCAATATAAAATGGGCAACTAAGTTGAGTTCGAGATAAATGAAGAGGTAGATTTAGGCCATTTAAGGAAGAAGGTCATGTCCATATTTTGGGAAAAGTTAAAAGAATGCCAAAGAGCTTGATTTGTTACTGCAATATTGACTTCAGATTGTGCAAGGACATTCTACACAGCAAAAACAATATATAATGTAGAAAGCACAGAAAACACTGGGCTTAGCCATATCTGCTCAAGGAAAAGGTAGAATAAAAGAAATGTAGCAGACAGATTCCTAATACTAGTTCATTTTACAGAAGACAATTCATATGTCCCATAAACATTATCCCTTTATTCCAAAACTTTTCTTTGAGGTAGACAACTGGGCCAGACTGCTACTGAATAGCAAGATGAGGAATGGTGAGGCTAAAGTAGATTTTGAAAGATAAGAATCATGGAATTCTTGAACAACTTGTATTAACTGCTAATAAAGAGTTATAACTGCTATTACAGAACAGAGACCAGTCTATTCTCCATGATCACTTAATTCTTCATGTCATCTTAGGATTCCAAGGTGTATATATTGGTTCCCACACAATAGGAAAGGTAATTGTTTCAAACAGCTAAAATTGAAATAGCCATGACTCAAACTTCAATGTAGTCCAATATCATACAAATAATCAGTTAAATCACACAAAGTAAAATTAAATTTTCTTAACAGTTTTTATAAATTTTAAATTCTAAAGTTCCAAATGTTTATTTTTTTTATCCTAAGGTGCATTTCCAATGAATTGTAGTTGCTGCTGTCACCTTTGTCCTTGATGAAGGAAAAGATTAGGAGAATGGGTTGTTTTTAAGCTAAATGTATCTCCACTTGATGAATGTTGGGAAGGAGCTTTTCCACCCAAAAGTGACGTTTCTGCTTCTTTTATTTCCATTGCCCTTTTGTATAGTTCAGCAGCTTTTTCAAAATCCCCTTCTTCATAGCTTTGGGAGAAAAAAAAATTCTCAAAATTCTCTTTTAACAATTCTAAATGATCTTATAGGATACAGAAAAACAAGTTGTGCTCTTTTTTTCCAAGCTGAAGATTGAAAAAACTGGAGGTTTTTATTATTAGAGTTTCATATAGAAAAAGTTATATTTGTTGAATGCTTTCAAAATTTTCTAAAATGCCAACTATCACAGGATTTCCAAGATTATTTCAGCCAATTGCTAGTCATTTAACCATATGACAAAATATAAATAATTGAAAAAAAAATCCACCTGAAATCTACCCAGAAGTGCTCTCCACCTCACCTTGTGTAAAACCCTACAGCTGGGTTTTCTGTGCACTGTGAAATAGTGAATGGTCCCATAGTGACATGCGAGAGGCAGCTTGACCCCTTACTTGGAAAGAGTCTGTGGATCATTTCTAGGTTTTGTGTTTTGCCTAAGAAATGATCTTACTTTATATTTTAACTTCAGTTTGTAAATTTTACTCTGCAAGAAAAGTCCGTTTTCAGGCAAACCAATAAAACAGAATACCCAAATTCTTTTTGTCTGCTGCCAAGTGTCTTATAGGGGCACCATTAAGACTATATTGTAATGGGTACAGTGAAACTGGTGAAGGAAGTTAGCATCCTGAGGGAAACAATGCAAAAGTCAACATGGTAAATCCACTTTGAGCATAGCAAACTGCTATTACCCCCAGAGCCAGTTAGCTGCAAATGTAATCCATCCTCTTATTTGTCATGATACTCTCCTCTACAAAATAGGTTGTGCCACCGTCAATTTCACTTCTGGATATTATGTCAATGTGTCTTGAACTAGATCAGCCAAAAATAAACCCTCTGTTCCAATAAAAAGCATATCAGCAATAACTATTTTGTGGGGTTCTATGATGAATCAAAGATGTCCTAAAAGGGATTTTGGCTAATGTGAGGAAAGTGAAGAATTCTTACCTAAGCACAGCTAAATTTTTTAGTGTTTCTCCAACTCGAGGATGCATCCGACCCAAGCTGTCCTCGTAAATCTTTAATGCTTGTTCATATAACGGCAAGGCCTCACTGTGTTTTTTCTTATTAAAAAAGAAAACAATGCTCATTTGAACACATTGGGTTTCTGAAATTACTTTTAAGGTACTCTAGACTGAGCTGACCTACTTGGCTAAGCACTTTAAAAGAGTTAATATCCTCCTACAAGATGTAGATAAACTGATTAATTTTGGAGTAATCATAATTGGAGAAGTAGTATAATAAAATTCAGAAACTTAAGTTTTAGACTTGGCTTGGTAACAACTGACATTAATCCAATTATATAAGCACAAACTTCTTTGCGGTACCCCAGGGTACCATATCACTTACTCATGACAAGCAAATGATACATCTTAGAAACAGTATTACATAAAGAGATGTAGGGAGTCTCCAGAAATAAATAAGCCTATGCAATGAACTAAACAGTATTTCACGCTAAGAAGAATGGGCTGTCTTACAGCTGTAACTTTAATAATTTCTCAAGTATTAAAGGGAACATTAGTAGATAGCCTTAAATGTCCTTTAATTATTTTTACTGTGTCATATCTAATACATGTTTACCTATATCTAATACATGTTTACCTATATTTCATATGTTAAAACTATTCATTTATAAAGTGTTATAGTATGGGAACTTACCATTTGGCTATAAAGAACAGCTAAATTCACCAAGGCAGTAGCTACACTTGGGTGCTTTGGGCCAAAGGACTTCTGCCGGATTTCAACAGCCAGCTCATACAAAGGTACAGCTTTGTCAAGTTTCCCCTAAAACACAAAAGTGAAATCTAACAAAAATATTAAAGCAATAAATACTTTATGATCAGAGCTTGTTCCATAAATACAGCTTTATGGTAAAAAGTAATTTTGAGGAAAAAAGTTCAGAAATATTTCCTCCCAGTTTAATGGATAAGTTTATGGATATCTGAAATCTAATAAAATATGTAAGTAAAGCTATAGAATATAAGAACATTTTCTCTGATAACTCAGAAAGTTCTTTAGGATCACCCATTATAACTTTCTGGTGACATAAACACATGCCAGTTAAAGTATGTTTGCTACTATACGTAATCTAGAGGTAGCATCAGTTTTTATTTTAAAACTCATTTTCCACCAATACTTTCCCGATTTTTCTGATTATTTCTTTTTACTTGAAATTTAGGTAGAAATAGCAACAACCTTTATATTGAAACATCAACTTCAGTACTAGGAGGGTTAGCAACAGTCCCACAAAGTCTATACAACTCTGTAACCACACTAAATGAAAGCAGTTTTTTCTCCTGATTTTCATTTGTTTTAAGGACAGCTATAAAAACTCCAAATACCACTTAGGCTAGAACTCTATGGTAAAGAATGGTTACATTTAACTGCAAGCAAAGAAAAGAAAAAGTGAAATGGTCATTTCATTAGCTATGGAGACTTCTTCAGTCCTGACAATTGGGTGATTTGTTATGTCTGTGGTAGCCTAACACAGCAAACTTAATACTGGTTGAATTTTAGAACTTCTGAAATGTAAAAGAAGAATAAGTTCTAGCTGGAGTGCTGACAAATGCATTTGTATTTAGAATGTATTGTTAAAAACTAAACTAGGACCTTAATTTAGTTAAGTCTGAAATAATTAAATCATTGTGATTTAAAAGCTGATAGAAAATAATCTATCCATCAGAAGATAAATTGTTTTCCTTACAGCAATTTGGCTTAACTGGTATATTATAAAACACATGTAGGCATGCTGTGGATTACTTACCATTTTCTTGTATAAGATCGCAAGATGCTTTACCGTATAAGCCAAAGAAGGGTGGTCAGGAGCTAATGCTCGTCTCCGAATGTCTAAGGCTCTTTCATAAAGTTCTTCTGCTTTGTCATACTGTTTCTTTTCATTGCACAGAGCCGCCAGATTATTCAAAGACTGGGCACAGTCAGGGTGATCTGGTCCTAGAACTCTCTCCCTCATCTCCAAGGAACGCTTCAGAAACTGGTCAGCTGTTCTATGAACAAAAGACCCAAATGGTTTAAACTATCCTCTAGAAGTCAGAACCCTAGTCCTAATTAGGAGGAGAACTGAAGTACTTTTATTCTTAAATCCAAGATAGTTAAAATGAAGGATTCAGCTCAAAATCCTCTTTCCCATCTCTCATCTCTTTCTGCCCTTTTCCAAAAATTAAATATGCCTTCCTGGTAGTGTGAGACCCTAAAGTATCTGGATAATTGTCTCAGTTCTCCACTTCACTTCTCCTAAAAGACAAACTCATAAATAGTTTCCAAAACAAACTTTTTATATCTTAAAAATTACTAAGCCAAACTCAAAGGATTTTGGTATTCTTTCTTTCTCCCTCCCTTTGGAGTTAGTACTAAATCTGGTTGAGTTTTTTTTGGTATTTTGGCTGCATTGTACCATGCAAGATGGTTCCCTGACCAGGGGTAGAACCCGGGCCTCTCCAGTAAAAGAGCAAAACCCTAACCACCAGGCTACAAGGGAGCTCCCTAGTACTAAATAAGTTTTAATTAAAGAACCCTTTGTGGGACTTCCCTGATAGTGCAGTGGATAAGAATCCGCCAGCCAGTACAGGGGACACATGTTCAATTCCTGGTCTGGGAAGACTACATATGCCCGTGGATCAAAACTACTCAGCCTATAATGTAGAGCCTGGGAGCCGCAATGACTGAGCCTGTGTGCTACAACTATTGATGCCCATGTGCCCTAGAGCCCATGCTCTTTAACAAAAGAAGCCACCACTATGAGAAGCCTGAGCACCACAACAAACAGTAGACCTTGCTCCTTTGTGAAGTGGGCTAAATATTTGTATTTTTCTGATATCCAAAATGTCAAGTCTATTATATTTTGCTGACATACAAAGAAGTCCAAAAAATACTCATTTATCATAAAAGAGTCTTTTTGAGTCTACACCCAAATAAATTGAAGAATAAAATTAGCAGCCATCTACATTCTTTTATTTTCTCTCAGTCCCAAGTTTGTTCTTATGTGAGATCTTTTGTACAATATCTACACAAACTCACTTGTTATAAACATAAAATACTAAGGAAACTACAGAATATCTTAGTTATTAAATAAACAATGTCAAAGAAAACAGTGGAGAAATTGTCATGGTCTTTGTTAAATGTGGCCATGTTCATAAGATATCATACATGAAAAATTCTGTCAGTTTTTTCTAGCTTGGCTTGATAGATGCAAGAGATGAAATGAATACCTGTTTTCAATATGAACAGTATGGTACTCACTCTAGGTTGTTCTGAAGATAGTAGAGCACACCCAGTTCATTGAGGGTCCGAGCATTGTCAGGTGTATCCTTACCTAATGTGAGCTCTTCTAATTGTAGGGCCCGTCTACGTAAAAGGGAAAATCCATACTGGAGAAACACAGAAATTCACAACAATCATCAAGAAAGTGCAATCTCTGATTCTGAAGCAATATACTAGGGTTCTGAAAAAATCCTTTCTCCTTTTGTTTCCTTTAAAGTAGATTACAATTACTTTAAGTATACTCAATTACTCTAATGATTATTAAAAAGTATACAAACTTCCCAGTGACATCACATTCTTAAATTCATTTAAAACTATTTTGTGAAAATGACTATGATATTTTAGCAAAATGAACAGAATCCCTAAATGCATCAAAAAGATCAGGAAACAATTAATGTGCATATATTTATTAACCCTATTACTAAACATTTAATACCAAGTACTACTATGGCTTTTCCTGTGGTCATGTATGGATGTGAGAGTTGGACTGTGAAGAAAACTGAGCACCGAAGAATTGATGCTTTTGAACTGTGGTGTTGGAGAAGACTCTTGAGAGTCCTTGGACTGCAAGGAGATGCAACCAGTCCATTCTAAAGGACATCAGCCCTGGGATTTCTTTGGAAGGAATGATGCGAAAGCTGAAACTCCAGTACTTTGGCCACCTCATGCAAAGAGTTCACTCATTTGGAAAAGACTCTGATGCTGGGAGGGACTGGAGGCAGGAGGAGAAGAGGACGACAGAGGATGAGATGGCTGGATGGCATCACTGACTCGATGGACGTGAGTCTGAGTGAACTCCGGGAGTTGGTGATGGACAGGGAGGCCTGGCGTGCTGTGATTCATGGGTTGCAGAGTCAGACACGACTGAGTGACTGAACTGAACTGAACTTAAAATTGCACATAGCACTTGCAACTAGTAGACAAGTAAGTCCTGGAAATCAAATGTATAGCATAGGTAATAATGGCAACAATACTGTATTATAATCATCAAACTTGCTAAGAGACTAGATCTTAATTATTCCAATCACAAAAAAGAAATAATTTTGTGATGTGATGTTATGGTGTAATCATATTACAATATATAAATGCATCAAATAAATATGTTGTACATCTTATATTTACACAGTGTTAGATATGAAATACATTTTAATAAAAAACTGAATATAGCATTTTAAGTTAAAATAAATATGCTATATTTATTTTATCAGCAGCTTAGAAAAATGAAAAATTTTTTACACTTAAGGATAATAATTTCTTGGCATTTGAATGTAACATTAAATGTTTACTAAATTTCTTTTATTCTCTTTTCCAGCTCTTTAAAAAATTGAAACAGCTTTTAAGTTCATCTTCTAAAATCTAACCTTTATCATTTTTGTTAATTTTTATTGGAGTATAATTGCTTCACACTAAAATCTAGTCTTTGGATTATATAGTTCTACTTTTTAAAAATTAAAAAGAAAAATTTCCCCAGCTTTATTGAGATATAATTGACATATAAAACTGTGTAAAGTGTACAACATTATGATATGACATGTATATAGTGTAAAATGATTACCAAAATATATAGTTCCACTTTATAAACATACACTAATTTGTACTTCTCAGTGATACTAATATTTAAACATGTATTTTAAATTAGAAAATATTAATTAGTATTTCCCTAGAAATCAATTTTTAAAGTCAAAAGTTTTTAAATATGTGAGGTTTATGCATCTACATTATGATATGGAGATGTTCTTTTCCTTTTTGTTCAAAATACAACACAAAAGAAATCTCTCATTACCAAGTTGCCTTTTCTCCTTGCAGCTTTCTGACGAATTTTAAACGATTTTTTCCTAAAATGTTCAGCTTGTTCATATCTTAAAAAAAAAAAAAAAATAAGTCAAAGGAAAGGAACATGTCCAAAGTGTCATACTTCAGTGAAATAAAGCACCAATGTAAAGTCTTTTTTTTGCTAATTAAATACAACATTATTTCTTTAGAAGTGATAGTCATATGGAATGAAAAATCTTAACCAAAAACTTTCACAAAGCAAAATCTAATAAATCTAGTCCTCCAAGTGGGCTTCCATGGGACTCAGTGGTAAAGAATCTGCCTGCCTATGCATGAGATGCAGGTTCAATCCCTGAGTCAGGAGAAGGGAAATGCATCCCTGGAGAAGGCAATGGGAACCCACTCCAATATTCTTGTCTGGGAAATCCCATGCATAGAGGAGCCTGGCGAGATATAGTCCATGGGGTCACAAAAGACTCAGTCATGACTTAGCAACTAAAAGAACATGTCTTCCAACTAGCTGACATTTAACTATTTTTTAGCTGATTAAACTCAGTTTGAGTTTAAGAGGCAATCTCTAAAATGCAATCCAATTAAATGAAAATTCAAAACTTTAGTTTGCTATATCAACTAATTTTTGGTCACATAGAAATGGGAAATTCACACAAAATCTGTGTGAAACAATATTTTTAGAAGTTAAAAGAAAAAATTCCAATATGTGTTGCTTATGATTGAGCAAAAGAAATGATTTCAGATAGAGAAGAGATACCTTTCAGAGGTTGTATTATACTAGGGATCAAACTTCTGTAAACTGCTAGATAGTAAGCATTTTTGCCTTTGTGGGTTATGTGATTGCTGTTGAAACTAAAAAGCTACTGTTGAAGCATGAAAGCAGCCACAGATAATATGTAAATGAAAAAAAACCCAAAAAACTATGGCTGTGTTCCACTACAACCTTAGGTCCAAAACAGGGGGGGACCTTCTGGACTGGGCATGTGGGTGATGGTTTGCTGTCCCCTGTATTAGTAGTACTCAGTATTAGAAAGCCAGTCAGCAAAGGAGCTCATTTGCACATCCAGCTCTATGACTCCAAAGTCCATGCTCTGTCCTCCACAGAGATGAACCTTGTCCTTGAAACAGAGATGAACCTTGCAGTTCTAATTTTGTTTACCCCATGAAGACCCAGACAAAGAATAATATTTGAATATGGTGGATTCAAAAGAATATAGGATAAGGAAAGTACAGGATAAAGAAAAGTACACAGCCACAAAACAATGCCTCCCACATAAGTACATTAAGAACACTAATTCCCTGTCAAAAAACCAGAGAATTACTAATTGAAATCTTACTTATCTTGTTTCTGGTACAAAGTTGCAAGTGCCTCAAGTTCGCGAGCAATATGTGGATGGTCTGAACCATAGGCATTTTCTGAGATTTCCAATGCCTGTTTATACAGTTGTTCTGCATTGCCAAACTTCTTCCACTGTACATACACACTTGCGAGTTGGTGGAGAGACTGAGCTACTTGTGGGTGATCTGGATCTAAAGCTGTTTCTCGAATTTCCAGAGACCTCTGCAAAGGCACAACAGCCTGGGGAAGAAAAAGGTTAAAGACCAATTAATGTGAGTGAAATCCTGTAAGATTTGCCATCTGATTAGCACAACAAATGAAAGCTACATCAATTCCTAGGAAGGAGAAGAGAGTAAACATGAAGACCCACAGCCTCTAACTCCCTGCTGAAGTTACCTGACTGAGAAGGCCTAGATCCTTGAGAAATCGCCCCAGGGTTTCATAAAGGTCAGCTAAGCAAACCATGCTCTCTTCGCCTTCACAGTTTTTCTCATACTGCTTCAGTGAATCAAAGTATTCTGCTGCCATTGCGATTTTGTCTTTGCCAACAAACTGCCAATAACTCAGCAACTCAGCAAAATGTCCTCTGTTTCAACAAATAACAGTGATATAATGAAAAAGAAATGGTAAACCCCACTACTGAGTGAAGATGCCACAAATTCATATCAAGCTACTGACAGTATATTAGGAGGCCAGTCCAGTGTAGTGAGCTAAAGGTGTAAACCGGGCCTGCCATCTGAGTCTACAGCGCTCTAGCTGTGTTCTCTCCTACCTCATCATTCTCGGCTGCAGAAGGAGCACCCCGACATCACCTGCCTCAAGTGTTGCTTTAAGGAGACCACGGCATGTAGCAAGTACTCCATAGTGCTGGCTGATACCATGAATACCATTATGGTTACTCACCAATGGAACCCTATCAGAATCCTGTTTAGATTTTTTACGATATGCAGTCAACGGCTGAGTTCACCCCAAAATTATTTTAAATGATGGAAATACGAACAGAAGAAACAAAGCACAGGCAAGCTGTCAGAATACCTGCTTTGTATTTTCATCAAGGAATGGAATGATAAAAGTAAGCTTATTCATCTGTAGATGGTATTAAGTAGGATGGAGAGCTGTTAAACTAAAGGATGAATCTCATTTCAAATCATGAGAAACTGGATGGAGATCAGAAATAATTTATGAGCTGCAACAAAGAAATTTGAGAGAGATCATTAAGGAACAAAACAAATCATGCAGCTAAGTTATGAGAAGTGTCTAAATTTCTAGGTGAGACGGAGGTGGGACTTAGAGGTCAGAAGGTTGGCTCATAAAAAGGTGATTCTGCAAGAGGCAAATTCAGACACACCAGGAGATACCAATGAGACATAAAGGATCTCCCTTAGCCAGTGGCTAAGACTTGGTGCTTCCACTGCATGGGGTGTGGGTTTGACCTCTGGTATGAGAAATAAGATCCCACATGCCACATGGTACAGCCAAAAAGATAGAATAAAAACTTAAAAAAGATTATTATAAGAAAAGGGTAATCCTTTCTTTAAATTCTGACACCAGTCAGATCCTATGAAGAGCCCAAAGTCTAGCTTGAAGGCTATACTTTAAAATACTTGGATGCCCTAAGAGGTAGACATCATGAACCACCTCTCTGGGTGGTCTGGATTTAAACCTGCTTCAGTGAAAGATTAAGATACAAAGCTACCTCGAGAGCATTCCAGCTCTGATTTTATAAAAACAATACTCTTTATCTTTTTTGTTTGGGCTTCCGTGGTGGCACAGACAGTAAAGAATCTGCCTGTAATGTGGGAGATTTTGGTTTAATCCCTGGGTTGGGAAGATCCCCTGGAAAAAGGCACAGCAACCCACTTCAGTATTCTTGCCTGGGAACGCCCATGGACAGAGGAGCCTGGCGGGCTACAGTCCATGAGGTTGCAGAGTCAGACATGACTGAGTGACTAAGCACAGCACAGCATCTTTTTTGTTTACCTCTTGGGAAAAGTAGACATGGCAATTTGCAAACTGTTTAAAATTTCTCCCATATTGTTTTATACTACGGTTACCACTGAAAGTGGACTAATTTTTAAATGAAGAATGCCATTTTCCCCTGTTACCCCGAACAACTGTTTGAATCTGTTTTTCTGGGGAAAGATGTCCTACAAATAAGTTTTTTACCTTTTATAGAGGTTTTGAGACACAAAGAGGTTAAGAAGACAGTCATGCAGCTTCTGTTTACTTCCCTGCTGCTGGAAAAGCCAAGGTAGTTCATCTGCACTCCTCCAAGTCACTCGGTCCTGACTATTAGAAGAGAAGGGACAACATTCAATAGTGCTGTCCCACAGTGGGATTGCTTCAAAAGACTACTGGCAAATGTTAAAGGAGGAGATACATATTTGATATATATCCTATCCCTGACTCGATGAATAATACTGAGAAAATTAGGTAAAAATCAGAAATTTTATGAACCTAACTATGGAAATAAAGTGATATTCAGGACCACTGATCAAACTCTATAGGTATTTTCCTATACCTACAGAGTAGGCATTGAACTATTAAAAAAACCATCAATGGACACAAATTGAATTATCAAAAATACCCCATCAATGGACACAACTGTATACAACCAGGTATTTACAGACATACACATATTTTTTAACTACTTAAATTATTTAACTAGAATAAAATAAAAATAATAAAATGATCCTGCATTGATTTCACTTAAATCTTCAGCATAATATTAAAAGACTGACTTGCATAATTATATTTTGTTCTTTTGGCATTAACAGGAGAGAACTTAACCTTTAAAATAGTAAGTAAATTTTTATATTTTAAGTTATTCTAAGAAAGAAAAAAATAAGGACACAGAGGTATAGTGTGTTGCAGAAGCTAAGAACAACAAAATGGACGTTTGTAATACCTTAGCTGCATGGTAAAATAGTTGGTTAGCTTTTGTCTATATGAAGTAATAATGGTGGGGCCTTCCATGTATTCTAGTCTCACTGTTTCCCAAGCCTATGGAGAAAAAGAAAAAATATCACAGTCTATTTTCTGTAAGTCACTGTACATCTAACAATGAATTTTTAAAATGAAATTTATAATTATTTCAATTTATAGTTGTAGAATAGAAATAGCATTAAAATATTTAAAAATTCAGTATGTATTTATGTGACAACTGACAGAATTCTTGTTAGAACTCAAAATATAATACAATTCAAACTTTTAGTGAATACATTAAAAATCTGAAATGTGGACTGCAAAAATACAAAAAAAGGAAACTATATTTAAGTGATGTATTAATACTACAAAGGAGAAAGATAAGCCTGTGAAATTACAAATATTCTACACCTACATATAACACAGCATACTCAAATGAAAGAATTTATTTACATTAGATTACATATATAAATTAACCATGGCAATGAAGGGCTTCCCAGGTGGCATTAGTGGTAAAGAACCTGCCTGCTAATGCAAGAGACTTACGAGATGCGAGTTCAAGGGAAGATACCCTGGAGAAGGGGATGGCAACTCATCCCTGTATTCTTGCCTGGAAAATTCCATGGACAGAGGGGTCTGGTGGGCTACAGTCCAGGGGGTTGTAAAGAATTGGACAGGACTGAACACACACACACACATGCGCTCAATCCTAGAGAATGTTTCAGGTGCACTTGAACAGAATGTGTATTCTGCTATTTTTGATGTTCAGTTCAGTTCAGTTCAGTCGCTCAGTCGTGTCCAACTCTTTGCGACCCGATGAATCGCAGCACGCCAGGCCTCCCTGTCCATCACCATCTCCTGGAGTTCACTCAGACTCATGTCCATCAAGTCCGTGATGCTATCCAGCCATCCCATCCTTGGTCGTCCCCTTCTCCTACTTGCCCCCAATTCCTCCCAGCATCAGAGTCTTTTCCAATGAGTCAACTCTTCCCATGAGGTGGCCAAAGTACTGGAGTTTCAGCTTCAGCATCATTCCCTCCAAAGAAATCCCAGGGTTGATCTCCTTCAGAATGGACTGGTTGGATCTCCTTGCAGTCCAAGGGACTCTCAAGACTCTTCTCCAACACCACAGTTCAAAAGCATCAATTCTTCGGCGCTCAGCCTTCTTCACAGTCCAACTCTCACATCCATACATGACCACAGGAAAAACCATAGCCTTGACTAGACGGTCCTTAGTCGGCAAAGTAATGTCCCTGCTTTTGAATAGGCTATCTAGGCTGGTCATAACTTTTCTTCCAAGGAGTAAGCGTCTTTTAATTTCATGGCTGTAGTCACCATCTGCAGTAATTTTGGAGCCCCCCAAAATAAAGTCTGACACTGCTTCTACTGTTTCCCCATCTATTTCCCATGAAGTGATGGGACCGGATGCCATGATCTTCGTTTTCTGAATGTTGAGCTTTAAGCCAACTTTTTCACTTTCCTCTTTCACTTTCATCAAGAGGCTTTTAGTTCCTCTTTGCTTTCTGCCATAAGGGTGGTGTCATCTGCATATTTGACGTTATTGATATTTCTCCCGGCAATCTTGATTCCAGCTTGTGTTTCTTCCAGTCCAGCATTTCTCATGATGTACTCTGCATATAAGTTAAATAAGCAGGGTGACAATATACAGCCTTGACATACTCCCTTTCCTACGTGAAACCAGTCTGTTGTTCCATGTCCAGTTCTAATTGTTGCTTCCTGACCTGCATACAGATTTCTCAAGAGGCAGCTTAGGTGGTCTGGTATTCCTATCTCTTTCAGAATTTTCCACAGTTTATTGTGATCCACACAATCAAAGGCTTTGGCATAGTCAATAAAGCAGATATAGATGTTTTTCTGGAACTCTCTTGCTTTTTCGATGATCCAGCAGATGTTGGCAATTTCATCTCTGGTTCCTCTGCCTTTTCTAAAACCAGCTTGAACATCAGGAAGTTCAAGACATTACATTTTTGATGTAATGTCTTGAAAATATCAACTAAGTCTAACTATTATATTGTATCATTTTGGCTGTCTGTTGCTTTACTGATTTTCTGTCTCAAAGATCTGTTCATTGATGTGAGTCAAGTGTTAAAGTCTCCTGCTATTATTGTATTCCCATCAATTTATCCCTTTATGTCTGGTAGTATTTGTTTTATGTATTTAGTTGCTTCTATATTGACTGAATATATGTTGATGAGTGTACTATCATCTCCTTGTATTGATCCTTTTATCATAATATAGTAACCTTCTTTATCTCTCTTTATAACCTTTGACTTAAAGTCTATTTTGTCTGATATGAATATTGTAACCCCTGCTTTCTTGACATTTCCATTTGCTTGAAATGGTTTTTTCCATCCTCTCACTTTCAATCTATGTGTATCATTTGCCCTAAAATGAGTCTCTTGTAGGCAGCATATTCTATACTTTTTTTTTTTATCCTTTCTGTGACTATGTGTCTTTTGATTTGAGCATCTAGTCCATTGACATTTAAAGTAATTATTAATAGAAATGTATTTATTATTATTTTAAATAATGTTTTTCCATGATTTTATATTTCTTCTTTGTTCCTTTCTTTTCCTTTTTCCTTTTGGGGTTTGATGATTTCCTTTTGCATTATGCTTCTCTTCTCTTCTCTTTGGTTTTTGTAAATCTATTATATGTTTTTGATTTGTGGTTACCCTATGTTTCATGTATGCTAACCCCCTTCCTATATCTGCTTGCCTTAGACTGGTAGTTATACAGCTCAAACACATTCTAGGGAAAAAAAGTCTACATTTTCTTATGCTCGTCCCCCGCATTTTATGATCTTGATGTCCTCTTTAATATCTTCATGTTTGTCCTTTTGCTGTTTGTTGTGGTTATCACCACTTTCACAGAAATTTTTAAATATCTGCGTACCCGGTGGTTCAGTGGTAAATTTGCCTGCCAATGCATGAGACGCAGGTTCAATCCGTGGGTTGGGAAGATCCCCTGGAGAAGGAAATGGCAACCCACTCCAGTACTCTTGCCTGGGAAACCCATGGACAGAGGAGCCTGGCGGGCTACAGTCAATGAGATCACAGAAGAGCTGGACATGACTTTGTGACTAACTAACAAACCAGCTTATTTAAATGATTTACTTTCCAATTGTGGTTTGCTCTTCCCTATTGATTCTTACTTCTCTCCTATTTAGATAAGACCTTTCAATATTTCCTTTAGGATGGGTTTAGTATTGTTGTTTTTTTTTTTAAGTTTTTGCCCATCTGAAAAGTTCTAAATGATAATCTTGGAGGGTAGAGTATCCTAGGTTACAGATTTTTCTGTTTTAGGACTTTGAATATATTTTGTCATTCTATTCTGGCCTATAATGTTTCTGTAGAGAAATCAGCTGATAGCCTTATGGGGATTCCCTTATAATTAACTCTTTGTTTTTCTCTTGCTTCCTTTAGTATCTTCTCTTTATATTTTGTTGTTATTCAATTGCTAAGTCACGTCTGACTCTGCGACCACATGAACTGCAGCAATCCAGGCTTCTCTATCCCTCACTATTTCCCAGAGTTAGTTCAAACTTATGTCCATTGAGTCAGTGATGCCATCCAACCAACTCATTCTCTGTCACCCCTTATTCTCTAGCCCTCTTTATGTTTAACTTTTGCCATTTTTTATTATAGTATGTATTGATATAGGTCTGTTTGGGTTTATCTTGTTTGGGACCTTCTGTGCCTCCTGTACACAGGAGGATATGTTTCTTCCTTTAGGTTTGGGAAATTTTCAGGCATACTTTGTTCAAATATATTTTCAATCCCCCTTCTCTCTTTCTTCTCCTTCTGGGATCCCTACTATGTATAGACTGACATGCTTTTATAGTATCCCATAGGTCTCTTATATTGCTTTTTTTTTTTTTTAATTCATTTGGTTTTCTGTCTGCTGTTCTGATAGGGTGATTTCCATTATTCTATCTTCCAGATCACTTATTCATTCTTCTGCATTATTTATTCTGCTATTCATTGCCTTTAGCTCAGCTTTCATTTCAGCAAGTGAATTTTCTAATTTTTCTCGGCTCCTCCTTCTAGTTTCTAGTCTCTTTGTACAGTAACCTACATTACTATGAATAGTCCTTTTAAATTCCTTCAGTGTCTATTCCTTCTAGTGTTTTAGTGTCTATTAGATTGAAGAAGTCTGTCTCATTTAACGAGAATTCTCTTGATCTTTTATTTGGGAGTGGTTCCTCTGCTTCATTTTACTTATATTTCTCTTACTCTATGGATTTAGGAGAAACAGTTATCTACTGTGGTCTTGGAGGACCATTTTTTATGTCAGAGCATCCCTGTGTAGCCTGTGTGGACTTAACATTTTTTGGTATGCGGGCCATAAGAGAATACTAGGAACAATTATAGGTCAACAAATTCAACAACTTAGAAGAAATGGACAACTTTCTAGAAACATACAATCCAGCAAAACTGAATCAAGAAGAAATAAATAACTTGAATAGACCAATAACTAGAAGTAAAATAGAATCTGTAATTTATAAACTCCTTACAAACAAAATTCCAAGGCCAGATGGCTTCACAAGCGAATTCTACCAAACATACAAGGAAGAACTTATACCAGTCTTTTCTAAACTCTTCTAAAAGACTGAAGAGAAAGGTACATTCCCAAAGAAACTCTATGAAGCCACCATCACCTTGATACCACAACAGACACTTCTGAAAAAGAAAATTATAGGCCATCTTTGATGAATATAGTTGTGAAAATTCTTAACAACATATTAACAAACCTAATTCAGTGACACATAAAGATCATACACAACCACAACCAAGGTGGATTCATCCCAGAGTCATAAGGATGATTTAATATATGCAAATTAATTAATATGATATACCACATCAACAAAGAAAAGACAACACATGATCATCTCAATAAAGGCAGAAAAAGCATTTGAGAAAACTCAATTAAAAAAAAAAGAAAATTCAATATCCGTCTATGATAAAAACTCTTACCAAAGTAGATTCAAAGGGAACATATCTCAGCATAATAAAAGCTATTTATTACAGGCCCACAGCCAGTATAATACTCAATGATGAAAAGATGAAAGCCTTCTTACTAAAATCTGGAAGAAGACAAAGATGCCCACTCTCCCCACTTCTCTTCAATATAGTATTTGAAGTCCTAGCCACAGCAATCAGACCAAAAAAAAAGTAAAAGGTATTCAAATTGGTAGGGAAGATTTAAAATTGTTATTATATGCAGATGACATGATACTGCATATAGAAAACTTTAAAGACTCCACACAAAAACTACTAGAACAGATCAATGATTTCAGGAAGATAGTAGGATATAAGATTAACATAAAGAAATCAGTTGTATTTCTTTATACTAACAATGAAATATTAGAGAATGTAAAAAAGTATTCCTTTTAAAGTCATAGCAAAAAATTTACTTAGAAGTAAATCTTACCAAGGAGGTGAAAGACTTATATCCTGAGAGCTATAAAACATTAATAAAGGAAATAATATGATTCAAAAAATAGAAGATACCCCATGCTCTTGGATTGGAAGAATTAATATTGTTAAAATGGACATACCACCCAAAGCAAACTATAGATTTAATGTGATCTCTACCAAATTACCCATGACATTTTTCACAAAACTAGAACAAATGATCCAAAAATTTATATGGAACCAAAAAAAGACACAGAATTGACAAAGCAATCTTTAGGAAAAAGAACAAAGCAGGAGGCATAACCCCCCCCAGACTTCAGACAAAACTACAAAGCTACAGCAATCAAAACAGCATGATATTGGCACAAAAACAGACCTATGGATCAATGGAATGAAACAGCCAAGAAAAACCCATACACCTACTGTCAATTAATTTTCGGCAAAGGAAGCAAGAAAATACAATGGAGAAAAGACAGTCTCTTCAGCAAGTGGTATTAGCAAAGCTGTACAACTGCATGTAAATCAGTGAAGTTAGAACACATCTCTCACCATACACAAAAACAAACTCAAAATGACTTAAAGACTTAAATATAAGACATGACACCATAAAACTCATAGAAGAGAACATAGGCAAAACATTCTCTGACATAATTGTAACAATGTTTTCTTAGGTCAGTCTCCCAAGGCAATAGAAATAAAAGCAAAACTAAACTAACAGGGCTTAATCAAATTTATAAGCTTCTGTACAGCAAAGGAAATCATAAACAAACAAACAAAGGGAGAACATATTTGCAAATGATGTGACCAACAAAGGTTTAGTTTCCAAAATATACCAACAGCTCATACAACTCAATAACAAAAAACCAAACAACCCAATCAAGAAATGAGCAGAAGACCTAAGTAGATATATCTCCAAAGACATACAGATGGTGAATAGGCATATGACAAGATACTCATTATTGCTAATTTTTAGAGAAATGTAAATCGAAACTACAGTGAGGTACCATCTCACACCAGTCAGAATGGCCATCATTAAAGTCTACAAATAACAAATGTTGGAGAGGGTGTAGAGAAAAGGGAACCCTCCCATAGTGCTAGTAGGGATGTAAGCTGGTACAGCCACTATGGAAAACAGCATGGAGGTTTCTTAAAAAATTAAAAATAGAGTAATCATAAGATCTGGCAATTCCACTCTTGGCATTTATCCAGAAAAAAACTGTAATTCAAAAAGATACATGCAGAAATTTCTCCAAATAAGACATACGGATGGCTAACAAACACATGAAAAGATGCTCAACATCACTCATTATCAGAGAAATGCAAATCAAAACCACAATGAGGTACCACTTCACACCAGTCAGAATGGCTGCGATCCAAAAATCTGCAAGCAATAAATGCTGGAGAGGGTGTGGAGAAAAGGGAACCCTCCTACACTGTTGGTGGGAATGCAAACTAGTACAGCCACTATGGAGAACAGTGTGGAGATTCCTTAAAAAATTGCAATGACCCAGCAATCCCACGCTGGGCATACACACCAAGGAAACCAGAATTGAAAGAGACACATGTACCCCAATGTTCATCGCAGCACTGTTTATAATAGCCAGGACACGGAAACAACCTAGATGTCCATCAGCAGATGAATGGATAAGAAAGCTGTGGTACATATACACAATGGAGTATTACTCAGCCATCAAAAAGAATACATTTGAATCAGTTCTGTTGAGATGGATGAAACTGGAGCCGATTATACAGAGTGAAGTAAGCCAGAAAGAAAAACACCAATACAGTATACTAACACATATATATGGAATTTAGAAAGATGGCAATGACGACCCTGTATGCAAGATAGGAAAAAAGACACAGCTGTGTATAACGGACTTTTGGACTCAGAGGGAGAGGGAGAGGGAGAGGGTGGGATGATTTGGGAGAATGGCATTCTAACATGTATACTATCATGTAAGAATCGAATCGCCAGTCTATGTCTGACGCAGGATACAGCATGCTTGGGGCTGGTGCATGGGGATGACCCACAGAGATGTTATGGGGAGGGAGGTGGGAGGGGGGTTCATGTTTGGGAACACATGTAAGAATTAAAGATTTTAAAATTAAAAAAATAAAAAAAACCCCAAAAAACAAAACAAAACAAAACACAAACAAAAAGATACATGCACTTCTGTGTTCATGGTAGCTCTCTTTACAATAGCCAAGACATGGAAAAAACCTAAATGTCCATCAATAGGAGAATGGATAAAAAATACATGGTACATATAAGCAATGGAATATTTATTCAGCCATAAATAAAAGAATGAAAATGCAGCATGGATGGACCTAGTGATTTTCATACTAAGCGAAGTCAGAAAGAGACAAACTGTGATTACCACTTATATGTGGAATCTAAAATATGACACAAAGGAACATATCTATGAAACAGAATCACAGACATAGAAAACAAATTTGTGTTTTCCAAGGGGAAGGGGTAGTTGGGGAGGGAAGGATTGGGAATTTGGGATTAACAGATGCAAATTATGCGGTACAAAAAAAAGAGTTATATTAGTCATTATTTACTAGGTGCTAGAAATCATGTTTAGGACTTCACCAGGACCAATTAATTATTCACCATTTCAATTAATTATCTTCACAACCCCTGAGGTGAGCTGGAAACATCTGCCCAAGGCTCAGATAACTTGCCCAGGGTTACATTAAGCTGTAAAGAGCTGGGCTGTGAACTGAGGCAGAGTGACAGAACCCAAGCTCCTAAAACATGTATAATATACCAACAATACAATGAAACATAAAATTGAAAAAACATTTTTCTCTTTCAGAAAAAACTACTTTTTAAAGTAATAGCCATTTCATAAAGGTTTTACTTCATAAGAATACTAGCCAAATTTTGTATCTAACCTAAAATTACTGGAAAAATATCTGTAATGCCAAATGAGATTTCAATTTTGTCTTTTAATTGAAATATTTGAAATAATATGGTATTATATAGCATAATACATATGCGATGATATGTAGACATTTCAATAAGTGAAAAAACCTTACTAAGATAACATTTACCTGTAGATGTTGAAACTTAAGCAAACCGCAACCATAAGTCAACAAACACATTTTGTGTAAACTGTGAATAAGGGAGGTCAAGACAGTCCAGGACATCTCAGGATAGAGTTCCATCAATTCTGACTCATTCACACCATTGTGACTAATATTTACAAGGCAGAGAATCTAGGTAGATAAAATAAATTAACAGTGATTATACAGTACCTCTATTGTTAACTAATAGCCATTAAAATGTCCATAATTCTTTTAAGCTTATTAACTTATTCAAATTTATCATTCAAGTGATTTAATAAACCAAGAAACAGATTTCTTAGAACACACTTTCCAAAAGACACTAATCAAGAATAAGACAGTGTATATATAAAATGTAGCGTGCCAAAGATAATATACATATAGAAAAAGTTTAGTGAAATTAAAACTGCAGGAAATGTATTATTAAAGCTAATGACAGAGTTCCAATTCTGGGAAGATGGGGGAAGAAAACAACCCTCTTAGTACAAATGCCTCTTAATATCAGATAACAACAAGTAACAAAACATTTCTAAAATCATAATTGAACCTTCAGAAAAGAAAGGGAAATCCCCCAAGTATCCCAAATAGTAAACTGAAAATTTAGGTAGATAAATAGCAGAACAAGAAGACAAGGAAGGAAGCTCGTGGGCTTAGAGGTGGAAAGAAAAGTCCAACTACAGAAACCCCCCAAGCTGAGAAATAAACACAAAAATGGATCCAGGTTAAAAGTATAAGGGCTCAGCAAGGTTGTTAGTGAATTTCCAAAAACTAAGTTGAATAACCAGCAACAAAAAAAAGTTTTACAAGTTATTTTAACTACTACAGAGTTATTAGAAACAAATTTTAACAAAAGATGTTCAAAACTTTTATGGGAAAGAAGATAAAATGTTATTTGAAAATCATTCAAGACAATGACTAAATAAATGGAGAACTATCTAGCTTTTCATGAAGGAGAAGATATAAGATAATTTTCCCTAAATTCGCCTCTAAATTCAGTGCAATTCCAATTAAAATTGCATACTGAATTTCCGTGGCACTTGCTGAGCCAACTCTAAAGATACACATGGGAAATGAGCCAAGACAACTATGAAAAATATTAAGAGGGGGTTTGCCCAATGAAATATCAAAGCTTACTTTCAAGTTCTAATAGTTAAGACAGTGGTATTGATAAAGAATAGTAAATTAGAACAGAAGAGCCTAGAAACAGACTCATGTTTATATATGAGCTTGATACCTGAGAGGTGGCATCCCAAATCAGTAGAAAAGATATATAAAGTAAAATGAACAATTAACTAGCTATATTTTAAAAGATTAAGAATTAGGCTCCTGGGAATTCCCTGCAGTATCCCAGGTTCAATTCCTGGTCAGGGAACTAAGATCCTACAAGCTGTGCAGCGTGGCAAAAAAAAAAAAAAAAAAAAAGTAGATTCCTTCCTCACACAATAAATAAAAATATGTAATGTGCATTAAGGACTTATACATGAAGAACAAAATTATAAAATATTTTGAAGGGAAAAATATCAAATCATTTTTATGACAGCAAAGGATAAAAAAAAAAAGATAAACAGGCATAAACCATAAAAGAAACTGTGGCTAAATCTCACTTTATTAAAATAAAACTTTGTATAATGATGCCATAAGGTTAAAACACAAGAACAGGGAAGACATTAATTTGTAAACTCTATAAAGAAGAATTTGTATTCAATATGCAGAACCTTTAAAAACTAACAGATCAACAAGAAAAAGTCAACTCAGTTAAAAAATGGGTAAAGGACCTGACCCAGCAACTCACAGAAGATGAAACAAGAATAGCCAAGAAGCATGAAAAGATGAAAAATCTCCATGATAATCAGGAAAATGAAGATTCTCTGAGATATCACTTCTGGTCATAAGCATGCTATGGCAGTGGGTATAGTATATGCTTGAAACATAACATTACAGGGATTTACCATTTACTTCAATTCACACACAAATCCAAACATGGCAAAATAATCTTCCCTTTATAAGTTTATTACATTTTACCTGCTTCATTAGTTCTTTATCTGTATCGTTTGCCATGGACTCCTGGATAGATCGCAGAACAAGTCTGTATAATGAAACAGTGTCTTGACACTGGAAACACTGAAGAAGGATTTTATCTAAATTGCCTGCTCTCCCAGCACTGTTGGAATTGAGAACAGATTTAATTTCTTACAATCTGCCAACAACTGAATAATTGGGGGTAAATAAAAACAATGCTCTACTTTATCTTTTTTTATACTGTTCAACTGATGACAGCAGGAATTCGATAAAACATGGCTCAGGAAAACGTTAGTTTTATGGGACTGCTAGAATCATCAGAGTTATTTTAGTATACCATTTAATTCAATGCAATAAACATATGCTGGGAATTAACTACGTATCAAGTAATTACTGCACACTGTGGAACATAAAAATAAGACATGGTACATCTAGATGTGCGCCACCTACATACAGGAAGCAAGAAAATAATTACAAGTAAGTATTATTAGTTAGCCATGCAAACTAACAGAACCAGAATTTGGAAAACATCAGCTTAAAGAAAACAGTAGATAGGGTTTGTTTTAAAACATTACATATTTACCAGTAGTTTCTTTTTTTAATATGTAAAGAATGGTGAAAAAACAAAAAATCGTCCATAGTCCCTCTTAAAAGAGATTACTTCAAAATATACGAAATGCACGACTTAACACTCTTGAATTGTACTCATGCAAGCCACTGTTGTTCTCAGATTCACTGCTACAACTCTGGGGACAGGGGGAGGGGTCAGTGAAAATATCACAGGCAATTCAAAGTTTTGAAAGATTTTTTTCATTTCAAATGTGGTCCTTCAGGTGAGAATGTGGAATTGCGAGACAACAGTACTAGTTTCAGTTTCCCCAATATGAATTGTGCTAGGATTACAACCTACTCTGATGAATACCAAAACAAGTATTAGTCTTTCTTTTTTTTACCTCTGGTTGCAAACAAAGTAAGGTGAGGCTGTCCTGAAGAAGTAAAGGTAGTAAAACTCTCTGCTCCTGCTGCTAAGTTGTTTCAGTTGTGTTGGACTCTGTGCGACCCCATAGACGGAAGACCACCAGGCTCCCCCATCCCTGGGATTCTCCAGGCAAGAACACTGGAGTGGGTTGCCATTTCCTTCTCCAAAGCATGAAAGTGAAAAGTGAAAGGGAAGTCGCTCAGTCATGTCCAATTCTCAGCGAACCCATGGACTGCAGCCCACCAGGCTCCTCTGTCCATGGGATTTTCCAGGCAGGAGTACTGGAGTGGGGTGCCATTGCCTTCTCCAGGTAAAACTCTCTACTGCTTATATAAAGGCACATTACAAATGAATGTCTAAAATAGAAGTCTCCGCTGTAAGATGAAACATTTATCAGGATGTGGGAACAGAGACAATTAAAAATTCCTACCAATACATCTATCTACTGATATTGAAAGACACCTGAATAACATTTTTTATGCCTCATTTGCCTCCTCACTTTCCCAAAACTACGGGCCTCAAGGTGACAATTTAGAACAAAGATTGCCTTCTTTTGCAGCCCCAAGTTGAGAAAAGGTTAGTGTGATGAAAACCAGACAAATATTTCCAACAAGTTCTGATATTCAAGGGCTAGCAATTTTCAGTTGTCACATTATCATGGATGTCAAGTTACAGTATCACAGTCAAGTCATAGCATCACAGTTAGAACACCAGAATCTTAGTGGCCTGAGAGATTGCCATAATGATCAGTTCTGTTTCACCCAGTGAGGAAGCATTCTGCAGCAAACACAAAATTGCTGAAGGTGACATAAAATAACTACCACTTACCGTGCAATCATTTTGCCGAAAAGAGTGACGTAAAGAGCATTGCAGGTTGTAGCAGAACGACAGTGTCGTTCTAGCTTCTTCTCCTGTACCAGTTAACCAAAAAAACAAAACAAAACAAAACAAAAATACAAAACCACCCTGGAATTAAGTGGCCTTTACAACTGAGCCATCAGCAAATGCCCCTGAAGAAATAACAGTTCCTGCCACCTCATCAGTGGCATCACTGCCGTGCTGTGGTAAACTACAAGTGCTGTCAACATACAAATGCTTTTTCACTTTTAAAATACTGCTTAATATAATACAGTAAAGTAAGCCTTAAGACCAAAGTCTTTTTTATTGCTTGTTCTATATCTTATTAGTTTAAGGGTAAATCCATTTAACAAAGTAATAACTAAATTCCAATTTTCCTTGGAACCACATAGAGTTTCCTATATTGAATTTTAAGTCTCATATAAGGTATTTTTTTTTTAAATAAAGAAATCTATAGAGAGTAAAAGAGAGCAGCAAAATTAAAAATACTTACCTGCTCTTTACTCAATTTAATGTCTACAGAGTGGCATTCTGCAATTATAATAGATTTTGCATCTTTTGGATTTAAAGGGTCAAGATGAAGTGTAGGCCACAGCCTTTTATTTAAAGAAAAAGGAAAAATCAAATTCTTTTCTAATGAAACAACAAAGCTTCCCATAATACAAATCAAAGTCCATTATAAGAATTAATTTTTTATACTACCTTCATAAAATTAATCTCTGTTAAACATAGTAATATTATTTCCTTTATACATGTTATAACATGCATGTCATCACTTTTAGCAATTAATCACAACAAACACTATTATAAGATAAATGCGCATATATTGACAGTAAACTGGTAAAACATTTCTAGTTCTATGTTCTATACGATCAGTAAAATAACATCAGTATTGGTACCTATGAGGAATAGTGCCAGACATAGTCTTTTACCAAACATTGCTTGTAATTCAGTCAAATTTAATACCCTATAACATCCAGTCTCAGTGAAATGCTGAAATTCTTTGTTGGAGAAGGGAAATCTTACGCTTTTTATAAACCACAAATCTGTGCTTTATACATAAAAAGTGTAAGATTTCCCCTCCCCAGCAAGCTAGTGAAGGTGATGGAATTCCAGCTTAGCTATTTCAAATCCTAAAGGATGGTGCTGTTAAGGTGCTGCACTCAGTATGCCAGCAAATTTGGAAAACTCAGCAGTGGCCACAAGACTGAAAAATGTCAGTTTTCACTCCAATCCCAAAGAAAGGCAATGCCAAAGAATGTTCAAACTATTGTACAATTATGCTCATTTCACATGCCAGCAAGATTATGCTCAAAATCCTTCAAGCTAGGCTTCAACAGTATGGGACCAAGAACCTCCAGATGTACAAGCTGGATTTAGAAAGGGCAGAGGAATCAGAGATCAAATATCCAACATCCACTGGCTCATAGAAAAAGCAAGAGAGTTCCAGAATAACATCTATTTCTGTTTCATTGACTAGGCTAAAGCCATTGACTGTGTGGATCACAACAAACTGTGGAAAATGTTTAGAGAGATGGGAATACCAGACCACCTTATCTGCCTCCTGAGAAACCTGTATGCAGGTCAAGAAGCAACAGTTAGAACTGAACATGGGACAACAGATTGGTTAAAAATTGGGAAAGGAGTACATCAAGTCTGTATATTGTCACCCAGCTTATTTAACTTATATGCAGAGCACATCATGCAAAATGCCAGGCTGCACGACTCACAAGCTGGAATCAAGATTGCTGGGAGAAATATCAATAACCTCAGATATACAGATGACACCACCCTAATGCAGAGAGCAAAGAGGAACTAAAGAACATCTTGAGGAAGGAGAAAGAGTGATAAAGCTGGCTTAAAACTCAACATTCAAAAAACCAAGATCATAGCATCTGGGCCCATCACTTCATGGCAAACAGCTGGGGAAAAAGTGGAAACAGTGACAGGTTTTATTTTCCTGGGCTCCAAAATAACTGTGGACAGTGACTGCAGCCACAAAATTACACTTGCTCCTTGGAAGAAAAACTATGACAAACCTAGACCACATATTAAAAAGCAGAAACATCACTTTGCCAGCAAAGGTCCATATAGTCAAAGCTATGCTTTTTCCAATAGTCATGTATGGGTACGAGTCACGTTTCTCACAGCTGGTGAGAAATATTTCTATCTCTGCATTTTAAACCAAAATTGTCACCAAAAGGACCCAATTTCACTGAGTATACTTTTAATCTTTGCAAGAAAGCTGAATGATAAAGAATTGATTCTTTCAAATTGTGGTGCCAGAGAAGACTCTTGAGAGTCCTTGGACAGCAAGGAGATCAAACCAGTCAATCCCAAAGGAAATCAACCTTGAATATTCATTGGAAGGACTGAAGCTGAAGCTCCAATACTTTGGCTACCCTGATGCTGGAAAAGATTGAAGGCAAAAAGAGAAGGGAGAGACAGAGGATGAGATGGTTCGATGGTATCACTGACTCAATGGGTGTGAGTTTGAGCAAACTCCAGGAGATAGTGAAGAACAGGGAAGCCTGGCATGTTGCAGTCCATGGGGTTGCAAAGAGTCAGACATGACTTAGCAGCTGAACAACAAATACACATATATCTGTTTATGTTCATGAATTTATGTATGGTATATGTGTGATATTAAAATTTCTTGGTAGGGAGGTGATTAGGAAGAACATTACTAAAAAGGCTCCTGGGGTAGGGAGACAAAATAGATTGAGAAACACCACTTCACAGAACTCAACCACTGCATCCCTTTTTAAGTACTGGACTTGCATTTCAGGATCACAGCTGGCTAGTCTTATTTTTCCTGGTCCAGCTCTGCCCTTGTTTTCCTCACCCATAAATTTCACTGCCTACCAGACAGAAATCACCAACTGGAGCTATAATTGACAACTCAAACAAACCATGTCTGAAAACAAAACTCATGACCTTTCCTTCACAAACCTGCCTGTCCTCTGTGTTTCCCATCTTAGTTCATGGAACCACAATTTACTTTATTTCTCAAGCCAGAAACCTGGGGGCCATCCTAGTCTTCTCCCTCACATCTCAGATCTAACTTCCCACAAAATGCTATAGATTGTATCCTTTTTCTGAATTTGCGCACTTCCCCTATCCTCACTCCCACTTACATGAAAAATATGAGAAATAATCATGTTTCAAAAACCTTTCTTTCTACTTAAAATATTTTATGTAGCCAGAAATAACTAATGTTAGCAGCTTACCTCCATGCTGGAGGGCACGTTTCTACATTCACAGAAACAATTACTCTTACATTCACAGGCAGTGGATCTATCAGCCATTTCATGTGTTTTTCAACTTGCTTAAATATATAAAAACAAAATTCCATCTATTAATTTAAAATATTTCAAAAGCTTTCCAATTAAAATGAAATTCTCATTATATTTCTCATTAAGGATAAAATCTTATTTGGGGATTATGTATCTCAGAATATTAGAAGAACAAGTGGTAAAACACTACCATCACTGATCTGAATTCTGGGCATGTAAGGAAATGTCAAAGCCCTAAAACTATGTCAAAATGAACAATATTTGCTAATTGTGAAAATATAGTTGGTCCTTCCCAACAAGATACAAGTGTCTATTGGCATATATATATGTTTGTGTGTGTGTGTTTCTGTATTATCCATATGCTTCCTCTCTATAAATTAAGCAGAAATAAACAAAATCAACACTTTTTTCTCACAAACATGATTTAAACATCTGTCATTACTGATATTTTTGTCTCTTTCTGAGTGTATCAACAGGTTACAAAGTGAAAACATACCTGAATTTGATCTATAGAATCAATAATGATGATGATGCTGCCTTGATGACGGGCAGAGAGTTTTTCCAGCCAACGTGGAAATTCTTCCAAAAGCTTAGCAGGATCCAATGACAGAGCAGATACTGACCAAGAATGCTGCATCAACTACAAGGTGAGAACACATACAAATTAAAGCAGCTACACTTTATCACACAGCTGGTGAGAAATATTTCTATCTCTGCATTTTAAACCAAAATTGTCACCAGAAGGACCCAATAGCATTAAATATACTTTTACCCGTATGCAAAACCAAAACAAATGGGTAATACTGAAAATTAGTTTATCATCAGGTCCTCAGGTCAGACAACTTCTGAATCTAAATAAAAATTGTAGTAACTAACTCCAAAAATGGTATATTCTACCTTTAGAGTCAGTCGTTTAATAATCAAGGAAGCCTCTGAGCTGGTTGACATGGGCCTCCCCACAAAATGAGAAAGAATTAGTGTGTTAGGGGAATTCTTCTGTTGTAATTGGATCCTGAAAGAAAAAGACCTTTTGTAAGAATGATAAACCTCCTTTACTGTCAACAAAAAAGAATTCACAATGCATGAAGCATCAATTGCTACCTGTCAGTAATTACACGATCAGTTAATTTTGAATTAACGTGGGAAACTTCCATTTTTACTCCACTTTTAGATTCTTTTAAATAAACCATTAAAAATTATAGCTTCACTTTACTTACAAGTTGATGCGACTAATGTTAATCAAAACACTATACATTTGAGGTTAAAGTATTAGTAAAATGAACATTAACCTAGGAAGAAAGAAGTTTCTATGGTAAGTACAAAACTAATATTTTGAAATATAACTTTGAATAAAAGGGCAATAAAAAGGAAATACCATATGGTAACTCCTCAATGTAAATAATAACTATGAATGAAAGAAAACGGTCTTACCTCTTGTTTTTAAATAACATGAGGGACTAAAATAAGAGTTTATCAGCTTAAAGGAAACTTAGTCCATCATTTAAAGAACTAGTTTTATATTCATAGTAAAGATTATCCTTTATTTTTATATTCTGTATGATTTATTTCACTCTAAATAGTCTGTCCTATTCAAATATTTAAAATCCCAATTAATCTTTAAAGATGAGCCCAGTAACTGAAAATAAAGGTACATGCCTCTATAATTCACCTAATTCCCTGTCACACTGACCACTCCCTTCAGTTCAGTTCAACTGCTCAGTCCAACTCTGTGACCCCACGGACTGTAGCACGTCAGGCTACCCTGTCAATCACCAACTCTCAGAGCTTGCTCAAGCTCATGTCCATTGAGTTGTTGATGCCATTCATCTTATCCTTTGTCATCCCCTTCTCCTCCTGCCTTCAAACGTTCCCAACATCAGGGTCTTTTCCAATTAATCAGTTCTTCGAATCAGGTGGCCAAAGTATTGGAGCTTCAGCTTCAGTATCAGTCCTCGCAATGAATATTCAGGATTGATTTCCTTTAGGATTGACTAGTTTGATCTCCTTGCTGTCCAAGGGACTCTCAAGAGTCTTCTCCAACACCACAGTTCAAAAGCATCAATTTTTCAGTGCTCAGCTTTCTTTATGGTCCAAATCTCACATCCATACATGACTACTGGAAAAACCATAGCTTTGACTAGACAGACCTTTGTCGACAAAGTAATATCTCTGCTTTTTAATATGCTGTCTAGGTTGGTCATAGCTTTTCTTCCAAGGAGCAAGCATCTTTTAATTTTTGTGGCTGCAGTCATCATCTGCAGTGATTTCAGAGGCCAAGAAAATAAAGTCTGTCACTGTTTTCATTGTTTCTCCATCTATTTTCCATGAAGTGATGGGACCAGATGCCATGATCTTAGTTTTCTGAATGCTGAATTTTAAGCCAGATTTTTCACTCCCTCTTTCACTTTCATCAAGAGGCTCTTTAGTTCCTCTTAGCTTTCTGCCATCAGGGTGGTGTGATCTGCATATCTGAGGTTATTGATATTGATATTGACCACTCCCTTAGCTCTGACCTATATAATTTATGTGGGCTTCCCTGGTGGCTCAGTGGTAAAGAACCAGCCAGCCAGTGCAGGAGACTCAAGAGACCCAAGTTCGTTCCGAGTTGGGGAGATCCCCTGGAGAAGGGAATGACAACCCACTCCACTATTCTTGCCTGGGAAATCCCATGGACAGAGGAGCCTGACAGGCTACCATCCATGAGGTTGCAAAAGAGTCAGACTTAAAGACTAAACAACAACATAATTTATGTACACAATCACAAATGCTATTCCTTTCTCATTCTGCATCTTCTCCCTAACATTCAATTTTTATATTTCTCAGGGCATGAGTTTGTTATTTTACTCTTTTTGCTTTTTTAATATTCAATACAGGCCTTGCAGGAAGGTAGACATGCAATAATTCACTTTGTTGAATGAGTTCAGTAGTTCAAATGATGACAACAATAACTTTTTAATTGCACTGCATCATACCACTTTGATAAAAGAAGGGACTTTCCAGAGCCTGGTCCTCCAGATACAAGAAGGGGTGGAATTGGTGCTGGTGCTGCCACAAGATCATTAAGGCGCTGGTAGTACTAGAAATAAAAATAAATTTAAATTGTGAGGAAGAACATGCCTCTTCAAATACTAAACAGAGTCAATTTCCGATTATCCTCTGAAATCAGTGGAGAAAAGCTGTACGAAAAAATGAAATCTACTTTTAATCAGTAGTACCCTCATAATTGCTTATTTTTTATGATTGGTTAAATATGTCCAAAGGAGTAAACTAAGAATGGGCCCCAATTTCTTCTGCTACAGTATTAATGTAAATTAATAGGTGAGGGGCAGCCTTTCAGATCACTGTGGGGCTTTGCACCATTCAGATGTTCTGCAGAATGTTGCAGGGAGGCTACTGTATTACCCTGAGCTCCTGAACCTTGGAAAGAACCACAGAAGACCTTGAGGGAATCATCAGCAGGCATCCTATATCTCCTGGTCAGAAGAATACCTGTTTTGAAGACCATCTCAGTTTCCAGGGATTCCTGAGAAACAATGAGAAGGCCTTATCTGAAGCCTTGGAGTCACTGAACTCACTACAGAGAATCAAGTTATGACAGGCCACCTAAGATCTTTTTGAAATTGAGTGAATTCTATGCAAAGCCCAAGAACTCTTATTTCCGAGGCCTTCCCTGATAGGAAAACTTGGTTCAGAGCTGAAAAGGAACTTGCTCAGAAAACTGCAATATCTCAGTTGTTATAAAGGAGTTTCCAAAGTCATCTTGGGGGTTAGGATGTTTAAGTGTACCAGTGGTGTAAATGATAACTGATGAGGAATCAAAAGAATGTATAATAAGCAGTTTGTGTGAGCTTTAGGGTAGCAGAGATTTCTAACAATTACAATAAATAATTACTTAGTATAGTTTTTCAATCAGTTTTTCTGTTTGTTGTATCATATTTCCCAGGAAATCAAATATTTCTGATAGAAATGATGCTTCTCAAGAAACAAAGGGCTTATTTGATTTATGACCTCATAAACCTCATAAATTGTTAGGTTGTATGACCTAACAATTTAGTTCACGGCTCCACCTAAAGTCTAGGTGGCTTAAAGTGGTAAAGAATCTGCCTGCCAATGCAGGAGACTCAAGAGACCTGGGTTCAATCTGTGGATCAGGAAGATCGCCTGGAGGAGGAAATGGCAACCCACTCCAGTATTCTTGCCTGGAGAATCCTACGGACAGAAGAGCCTGGCAGGCTACAGTCAATAGGGTAGCAAAGAGTCAGATACTACGCAGCACGTACACAGAGTCTTTTTATAGACCTGTGTTTCCCAAATTAAGGCTCCTTGCCACAGAAGAAAGCATAGGATTTATAGCCTGAAGACCTAGGTTAAAATCTTATATCTGCAATCTACACTCTGTAGGCTCATAGGCAAACTATAATCTGAACCTTAGGTTCTTCAATTACAAAATAGTGATATCTTGCCTTCCTTATGAAATAACAATTTAACGTTACCATGTGATGGGTACTGTGTCAAGTGCTATATGTGCAAGATCTGGTTTAGTCCCCCCAACAACCATGTGAGATAGGTTCTATTAGTCATCCTCATTTTATACACAAGAAAGTCAAAGCTTAGAGCTAAGTGGCTTGATCAAAAGCCATAGTGAGGAAACAGTGGAACCAAGACATAAAACTGACAGTCTAAATTATAAAAGCCATTAAAAGTTCTATAAAAACATAGCTGTTAGTGACAGTTACCATAATATTCTTTAAGATATTCTTTTATTAATTTTTAAATATTAAGTGCTTTTTAAACTTGAAGGTAGATTCTTTGTACACTTCTAGTCTTGTTTATTCACTTAGATATTTAAAGACGCCGAAGGACAGATCTGCCTATTGCATTAACTACTCTGCTTTGTTTTCTGGATGTTTGATATTTTGATTCCTCTAGGAACTGGAAGAATAGATAGCCTTACTATTTTTATCAGGTTTCCCAGGTATATTATCTTAGAGAATTGCAGATGGTAGCATAATAAACATATAGTTGATAAATCCTAATCTGTAAAGAGGGCTTCCCAGGTGGTAAAGAACCCATCTGCCAATGCAGGAGACATAAGAGACATGGGTTCAATCCCTGGGTTGGGAAGATCCCCTGGAGGAAGGCATGGCAACCCACTCCAGTATTCTTGCCTGAAGAATCCCATGAACAGAGGAGCCTGGTAGGCTACGGCAATTAGGGTCACAAACAGTCAGAAATGACTGAAGTGACTTTGCACACAAGCACAATCTAACTAAACATGTTTGATGTTCATAAGTATATTTGAATCTCACTTTTTTTCACATGATACAAACCTAAGCACATGTCTCAACATAAATAATTAAGCCATGAGGAAGTTACTAACATAGTCCTTAACCTTGACTATAATTAGATTAAACCACAATTATGTTACAGCTTTTAAGTGCAACTGATTTTTGTTGGAACTGTAAACCAAATGCTTACTTTCTCGAATCCCAACTCATGGGCTGAATTTGAAGCTTGCTGAAAAGCTTCCATTTGCTCTTGTTCATCATGTATGTCCCACAGAACATCACCGAAATCATCTTCTTCTGGAATAGAATCTTCACTGCCCAAATCCTTGGTGTCCAGGTCTGTGTTTTCAAAGCCCAGGATGTCCTGAACACCAACAGCAAGCACGCAAAAGTGAATGAAGGAAGTGAAGACCTTGTACAGTATAGTCAGCACACAGGCCTAAGGTGGCCCTCATCTACTTTGGAGGGTAAGTTCAAACCTATGGCCTTTTATGGGACCTCCAGGGATCAATTTGTAACTATAAAATTAAGCAATAGTTTAAAAATAAAAGTAAAGAAATATTAGGGCTTCCCTGGTGGCTCAGACAATAGAAAATCTGCCTGCAATGCAGGAGACCCAGGTTCAATCCCTGGGTCAGGAAGACCTCCTGAAGAAGGGAATGGCAACCCCTCCCAGTATCCGTGCCTGGAGAAATCCATTGACAGAGGAAGCTGGTGGGTTATAGTACATGGGATCGCAAAGAGTTGGACACAACTGAGTCACTAACAGAACAACACAAAGAAATATTAAAATAATAAAAACAAAGACCTCTCTCTTTCATTAAAGTTAGAGGGAATCTGGTTTTTGAAAAATATTACACAATAGGGTTGTATTTGGCTAGTGAACAATTTTAAAGACTGTGCTAATGTCTAAGATATATGCTGCTTTACATTTTTATAAGAATGTAATTACTAAGATAGAGTTTTTTGATGTTAAATATCTCTGCTGTGATATCTACTCGTTATACTAATCACTGAAAATATATTGTCCTACAAGTGGTAAAGTTGGTGAGTATGTCCATTTTCATTTATTACCATTTATTCTCTTTAATTCATCTTATTTCAGGGCTCACTCTATATCTCCATACTTTAACACGAGTTAATTTTTAAAAAGTAATCTAAACCCTTACTTCTCAAATAGGGTTCCCAGTACCCTGAGGGAGACGTCAGCAGGTAAGAATAAACACAGGCTAAACATCTTCTTGTGCCCATTTTACTTGAAGATAGGAAACACTTTTTATTATCATTATTAGCATTTTTGCTGACACATAATTTTAAATGATTTTTAATACTAATAAAGACAGGTAAATATCAAGCAAAATATTTAACTCATATAAAGTTTCAAGATAATACTGAGATACCATAGAAACTTTTAGTTTGAGATGTCTCTGTGATCCATGACCTCAGACACACTGAGGTATATTTTCACTCCTCTCTATGGTTAGGAGGATAGTAAAATCCATCCTGAATTTTTCTGTTTACAAAAACTCAAGGTGCACACAGAACCTGAGGAAACTCTCTACTGAACAGGATGAACATTATCCCTCAAATACTTGCTTTTTACCTACCACTTTTGTAATCCATTTTATACCTGATGGGTATTAAAGAATCAAACCATTTGTGAGCTCAGAGACACAGATACACGGTACTGGGAATGTCACAACAATACTACAGGATGGACTCTTGCCAGAAATAAGGGCACACAACCCAGGTATTGTTTTCAAAAAAGCAAACAAGTGATTTTCTCTGGAAAACTCAATTATATTGAAATCAGTCAAGATATTTGAGATGAAATCTTACAGGGAATGCATATTTACCTGTTTAATAATCTTTTCTACATAAATATAGGTTTTATAGACTCCTTCTGCAGGATCTCCCAAGTGATCAATGATCTAGGGGGGGAAAAAAAGTTTAACAACAAGCAAAAGCAGTACTAACAGGAGGAGGAGGTGGTACTGAACATTTTCACAGGCTTATGTGTCAGGAACTGTTCTAAGTGCTCTATGTGTATAGCTCACTTAGCCTCACAACCCTGTTATTCTCTCCATTTTCTAGAAGAGGAAACTGAGGCAAGTTCAATACCTTGTCTAAGGTCACGCAAGGAATTTTTTGTGAACAATGTTGCAAATAAAACAAAAAGTATGCTTTTTTTTTTTGGTTCATGTGTCCATCTGGAAAGGTGACTGGTATTGGTGATGCCAAAACTCTGTCCAGGACCTGGTATCACCACTGAAAATCCACCTTGTCTGGACTGATGCACACAGCTGACCATTGTGACATGAGAGAGCAGGAACCGACTAAGGGCCTGGATAGGTGGGATGGTATGTGCTGGGGCCTGGTAGCAGTGTCTACATCCCTGGGTGTGCTGCGAGGCCATGGAGCCTCCATCTCTGCCTGCAAACAGAAGCAGATTTTATCATGTGGAGCAAAGACTGTGGAAAGTATTCCTAAGTTTGGCTTGATTTTATCTCACAGCCTTGGGGGAAATAATTTTTGTTTCTTTCTTCTTGTCCTGCAACGTCAACACGTAGGCTCATATAAAAGCCCTCTCTGAATATTGCTTGCTTTCTGCATATGTGTTTTGGAAGGGTAATCAGGATAACCTGAAGAAATGTCGAAGGGTTGGGGTCCCTGGTTGTGGGCAGGGGGGACCAGACTTTCTTTAGTGGGAGTTAATGGGGCTTCCTCTGCTTTTCTCTGTGGATCTGGGGCCTAGGTGGTCAGCAAATCTGTGGGTTATTTATAGAATGATCTAGAGGAGTGGTGGGGGGAGGGGGCCATGTGCCAAGGCTGAGGGGCCTTCACCTGGAGAGCAGGTGGGGGTGCAGAGGACAAGGTACCCCCACAACTGCCACTCTGAGCTCTTTCCCTGTTTGGCTGGGGGGCTTGGCCCAGGTGAAAGGAATAGTCTTTTTTTTTAGGAAAACTCCAGTGGCTGAATTCTCATAGTTTTGTTTCAGGTAAAAACTTGCAGATACCTTGCTAATCACTTCATCTTTTGGGTTATGAACATTCCAAAGCTAGGCAAAGCCAAATACCAGCCTTTACTGTTTTAATCACTCTGCTGAATGTCCCTTCTCTTGATGTCCTCAATGGCATTTTTTTTTTTTCTTAAACACACAGTCACACACACATAAATTAAACAGCTAATTCATCTTATGTATTTCTGTACCATTCAATATACATAACATTCAAAATCCATCTTTATGCCAGTAAAACTGCAATTCTACAAAACAAAGCAAAGAAGTTTAGCCTACATTTAAATTTATAATCATAGTAGAGAGATTGTGACTCCTATATAAAAAAATTCAACCTGTGGTATACTAATTTTTAAAAGTAGTATCTAGAGAATAAGTAACTTCGCTTGTAGCATCTGGTAACGTAGGCTGGTACTAAAATAAATTAAAATAAGATGAAATGGCTCTGGAGATTAACTATAATAAAAATGTACTCTTTTTTCCTTAGACTCTTCACTTTATTATGCTGACCTCAAGAAAAATGTTTGTATTCACATTTGATCTCATTTTCTGGCTGGACATACAGAAACAGAAACTTTGTGAAAACCCTAGAGTTATTTAATTGCATTCTTATCATTAACTATAAACATTTACCAAGTTATCTCAGCATGCAGTAATGCAAAGCCTGTAATCTCTATTCCAAAATACATTCTGCTTTGCATCTAGGGATGATCAAATCCTTCTCCTACTCATCATCAGTTTTCGGCTTTTCCCAAAGCCCTCAGAAATGGTTACCAGGAAAAGGCTCTTCCTTACACTGATCCTTGGCCAATAATAGATAGAAGGACTCTGTGCTTGAGAAAAATGCACAGTAATGATTCTGATTTGTCCACTTACATATCATACACTTTTAAGGTATATATCACTATTTGTGTCTCATTCTCTCATAGTCCACAACTAATCTCTTAGTAACTCTATTGACTCTGTCAATTTATCCAGAATCCTATCACTTCTCATCACATCCTTTGGTCTGAGCCACCAGCCACTCTCGTCTGGATAACAGCAAGAGCTCTCCAGCTCTGACCCATCCACTGCCCTCCCTTCAAAACACAGACAATTCTCAACACAGCAGCCCAAGACAGCCTTGTCACAACAGCATTTCTTCCTCTTTGGTTAAAGTCCTTCAGTGGCTCCCCACCTCTCTCTACGTAAGGAAAACCAAGGTTTTCAGGATTGACCCCCTGTGACCTCTCCTACTCACGTCCCCTCACTCACTCTGCTCCAGCCACACAAGCTTCCTTCCTTTCCTCAAACATGCCAGGCTCACTCCCCCCTCATGGCTTTCGTCCCAGCACACTGCTCTCCCAAGAATGTTCTTAAAAACAACCTATGAACTTTACCTTGGCTTTGCTGGTCTTGTTCAGGTTAGAAACTTGATCAATCAGTTGCTGGACAGAGTTAGAACTGACTTTCCCATCCTCCAAACGATGATAAATTAATCGTGGTTTGCCTTCAGGGTTTTTCAGAAAAGCTTCTTCACAGTCTTCCAATAAAAGGCTAGATTGGAAATCAGTATTTCTTGTGCTACACTGCACTGTGGCAGCACACAGATAGTCTATTTACCTAAGTGCCAAGAAGGGGATTTCCTACAATGACAAGTGGCCAGGAAAGGCCCTGCTGCAGAACAAGTGAAACTTTCCAAAAATGGATGCTTTTTATAGCTTTGTTCTAGCTTATATTAAGTACAGTATATTCACTAGCAGACAGAGTAGACAATAGCAGACAATAAACTGTGCAATAAATTAAATTTAAAATCATACATAACTTTATTTAAATATAATTTTTTAAAAAAAAACTTCTCAAAAATACTGTTAAACATTGCTCAAAATAATGGACCAGACTCATAAGACTTTGCAAATCAATGGAAAACCTAATTCCGTTTACAATTATATAATTCTCAAGTTAAAACACAAATATTATCAGCCTCAAGGTTTCAAGATTTTCTCTTCTCTAGTTCTTTAGCCTTTACTCATACAATAAATGACCTGAATCCTTATACCCCAGATACATTGTAAGAAAGATCCAGAGGTAAATGAGAAAGGCTAGGCAGCCAGTAAAAATCTTGACCAAGGTAAAGGTTAAAAAGAAATTCTGTTACAATGTACTATAACTATAACTATAGTTTGTACTATTCCTATTTAAATTCTAGAAATCTTATAGACTATTAGCATTTTCTATATCACAAGGAAAACTATAAACAGTCTCCCTTTCTAAAAGGCATTAAGTCAAAGTTTGTCTAGGGAGGCAAATAAGTGTGTATATACAAGGGAAAGCCATTATACGATTCAGAATTTTCATTAAAAAACTAAAATACCAGCCCTAATATAAAACAGAAGAAAAAACAAAGAGGAAAACCGAAAAAAAACATGGTAGCAAAGATTAAAGAATTAACGAGAAAAACAACAAATGACATATACTATGGTCTGAGATAAAATATTACCCAGATGTTAAATATAAAACAGGATATATTCTTAATAAATATAAAAACAAAACAAGAAAGGAAAACAGGGAGGGGAGGTAAAGAACTCCAACTGGAGGAAATCAAGTTGAAGGAATCCTCAATCTTGTTTTGGGAAAAGGTTCCTTGACCAGGTGGTTCCCCAGCCACCTCGCCTCTGGCTATCCAGACTATACTCTATAGTCCTAAGGATCAAGGATGGGTTATACTGCAGAGTCTCTAGTAAAGCTTAGGGCTCCAGACACTTCCATACACAGTTAAAGTCAGAGTTGGTCCTCAATAAAAACAGGAAAAAATGCTTTGGAAGGATTAAATCCAATCAGAAAGAAAGTATAGAAAGAAAACTTAACCCCTTATTTTACCTTCTATCTATCCTATTCTGTCTTCTATCTATCTATCTAACTGGTTTAAAAAAAAAAAAAGAACAACTTTGTTTGCAGATTAGATTCGTTGGTGTGATTATATTCACATTATAATAAAACTGCTCACTTTACTGGATTTAAGTAGTTACCTCCTCAGCAAATTAAAAGTATGATTTAACACTTGTACAAGTGTTTAATTGCCTCTCAATCTGTACCTGAACAAAGAAAATAATGAAGGTTAATGCTAATTACTGAAATCAGGGGTTACCACCCTTTTCTGTGAAGAGTCAGCTAGCCAGCATTCTAGGCTTTGCAGGACACACTGTCTCTGCTGAAATAATCAACACTGGTGGTACACTGTGAAAGCAGCTGTAGACAATACACAGAAAGGAACGTATCTGTGTTCCAATAAAATTTTATTTAAACAAACAGGTGACTGACTGGATTTGACTTGAGGGCCATGGTTTGCTAACCCCTGATTAAAATGATCTTACATTAATGATGTTAATCTTATAACCTATCAAAAATAAGCCTAACAGTGTGAAAGTTTTTATTAATATTTAAGTATGGAAAGTCATAGAATTTTTTGAATTTCAAGGATTGTCTTTGATTATAAGAATGCAATTAGAAAGAGAGAACAAGATAGCAGAGGAGTAGGTGGATGTGGCATATATCTCTCTCCACGGACACATCAGGAATACACCTTCAGACACAGACGTGTGTGCAGAACATAAGCTGAGAGCAGACAGGAGTACCAGACCACCAGAAAAGAATATACAGAACCACACAAAAATTCAGTAGGATGAAGGAACTAGGAGGAAAAACAGGAATGTTAGTAGGACTGGAACTGCCCGCAGTGGGTGGGGGAACTGAAGCAGGGCTCCAGTCCACACACTGGGGCAACTGTCTGAGTCAGAGGAGAAACATTTATGAGAGTGAACCAGCTGACCTGTGGCAGCCTAAATGCAATGAGAATCAGACAGTCCTTGCCGCAGCCATATGCATCCTGGACAAGGACGCAGGTCCCCTAGAAGGTGCAGCCAGGCAGCCATGGAAGCAAGGCAATACTACTCTCTCTCCCACAGCCAGCATCGGCAGATGAACAATAGAAAGAATGGCCCACCAAGCCCTTGACGCACCCGAACTAGAGTAGGACGCCACCCAGGGTGACTGTTTAAGTGCCTGACTCACCGATCTACAGAGCAGGACCCCAGCCTCTATGTACCTGACGCACTGAACTACAGAGAAGGACCCTAGGCAAGGGAGCCCTCTAAGTGTCTGAATGGGTGGAGCTACAGAGAAAGACTAGCCAAAGAGGCCTTCTGATTGCCAGCTACCAGAGGCTTGAAAAAAGACTCTGATAGGGCCATAACTCCGGCAGCGAAGGCAGTTTGTGAACCTGCACACTTGGCACTGCCAAGTCCCTGCAAACCAAGCATCTGCACCACCTTCATGCTAAACCCTCACGTGGGCAGAGCTGCCACAAGCAAAACAAAAGTCTTGCCTCTATGCACACGGGGTTGCTTTGGTTATATCCAACTCTTTGTGACCCTGTGCACTATGGCCTGCCAGGCTTCTCTATTAGCGGGGCTCTCCAGGCAAGAATACTGGAGTATTGTGGCCATTACTGGTTGCACTCTTCTAGAAAACTATATTTCCTGCTGCCCTAGCTGCCAACTCCCCTGAGTACCTGGTGCTGCCAGAACCCCTGCAACCCAAGCAGCTGTACCACCTCTGCAACTGGCCCTCTCTGGGACAGACCCAAGTCCTCCAGGGCAGCCTCAGAAGCAAACCCCAGTGGACGACCCAGAGAGGTGGAAATAAAACCACAATTGAAACTCAGGGGCAGGGTGCCTAAGCAAGAAGACCCAAAACCTTCCCACTAGCTGTACAAGTTGCAGATTAAATTCACATGAACAACTAGGCAGACTGTGTGTCTATGGAATGTATAAAAGGACATTGAGAGCTCCCACAAAAGAAAACACACTAGTTCTGATAGCTGTGGACAATGGAGGCAAGAACACACAGGAATAAAACCAGATTAGAATCTGAGCTGCCCCCATAGCAGGTCCAGAGACCAGCACAGTGTTGGAGGGTATCCTAGGGAGGTGAGGTGGGCTGTGACTCCCAGTGAGGGAAAGGATCTTAACAGCAGTGACTCAAGAAAAACATTTATTATTCTTATGTTTTAACTTGTTTGGTACTTTCTTTTGGATTTTTTTTTCTTTTTCCTTTGTCTCCTTTTCTGTCCTTTCCCCTCAACCCATCCTGTTGTAGTTGTTGATTTTATTGGCATCATGAAATCTAATTAAGTTTTTGATTTTTTTTTTTTTCAATCACGATTTTCCTTGTTATAAACCTCTGCTTCTATGTTGGGCTTTTGCAGTTCTGTGGAGTTTTCCTTTTTTTTCTCTCTTCTTTTTACTTTTTCTCCCCCTTTTCTCTTCCCTTTTTTCCTTTTCTCCTTTTTTAATATTAGTTTTTCTAAACCTATTATTATTTTCCTACATTTATTCTTTGTTTGCTTTTCCGACTGTTCTTTGCACATTGAAGTTAAGCTTTAGTGTATATAAGTCTCCTTTTTCTACCTCTATTTAATTTTGCATATCTATTCTTTCTTTCCTTTCCTCTCAACATATTTGTTAGTTTTATTTTCATTGCTTTATTCCCCACTTGGCACCTTGCTTTAGTTTTGTTTTCTAGTTTGTGCTTTAGTTAGCTTAGTTCTTAACCGTTAGATATAATTTTTGTTTTCTTTGTTTGCTTGGTCAATCTATTGAACTTTATTTTTCTTGGACTGTTTTGATTTTGCTTATGGGTATATATGTATATGTGTATATTCCATTATTTTAATTATTATTTGCCTGATTTTGTAACTGCCATTTATCTGGGGTTCATCTTTGGTTTCTTATTTTTGGGTATGTGTTTTAATCTCACTTAATGCCATAACAAGCCACTTGTGGAATCTTTGATCCTGACCAGAGAGCAAGCCCTGAGCCTTTGGAGTGGGAGCACTGATTCCAAGACCCTAGACCACCAGAGAACTAACCCGTGGGAGTATCAAATAGTGAGAACTCCTGCAAAGGAAACCACTTGAATACAAGACCCAGCATCACCCAACCACCAGTAGTACCCTATGAAGGACACCTCATCCAAACAAAACAACAAACAAAAATACAAACCCAGTCATCAGCAGACAGGATTACCACCTCACTCAGCCTTGCCCATCAGAGGAAATACAAACAAATAAAAAAAACTTCCCATAAATCTCACCCTATACAAAGCTTATACAAACCACTGCACCAACCATAGTGGGGCAGAAACCAAAAGGAAGAAAGAATTCAACCTTGAAGCCTGGGGAAAGCAGACCTCAAACACAGTAAGTTTAAATAAAAATAATGAAAAGGAAGAAAAATATTACACAAATGAAGGAACAAACTAGAAATACAGAAGTCCAAATAAGTGAAGAGGAAACAGGCAAACGCTGAAAAACAATTCAGAATAATGATAGTAAAGATGCTCAAAAACTTTGAAAACAGAAGAGAAAATGCAAGAATCAATTAACAAAGACCTAGAAGAATTAAAGAATAAAGATACAGAGACAAACAACACAGTTACTGAAATTAAAAATAGAAGGAATCAATAGCAGAATATCTGAAGCAGAAGAAGGAATCAGCACGCTAGAAGATAAAATGGTGGAAAGAACTTCTGAAGAGCAGAATAAAGTAAAAAGAAAAAAAGAACTGAGGGTAGTCTCAGAGACCTCTGGGACAATATCGAACACATTAACATTCAAATTATAGGGGTTCCAGAAGAAGACGAGAAAAAGAAAGGGTATGAGAAAATTTTTGAAGAGATTAGAGTTGAAAATTTCTCCAACATGGAAAAGGGTTTGTCAATCAAGTCCAAGAGGTGCAAAGAGTCCCATACAGGATAAATCCATGGAGAAACACGCCAAGACACACACTAATCAAAGTAACAAAGATTAAACACAAAGAAAAAATATTAAAATCTGCAAGGGAAAAGCAACAAGTAACATACAAGGAAACCCCATATGTTTAACAGCTGATCTTTCAGCAGAAACTCTGCAGGCCAGAAGGGAATGGCAGGATATATTAAAAGTACTGAAAAAGGAAAAATCTACAACAAAGATTACTCTACCCAGCAAGGATCTCTTTCAAAACTGATGGAGAAATCCAAAGCTTTTCAGACAACCAAAAGTTAAGAGAATTTAGTACCAACAAACCAGCTTTAAACAAATGTTAAAGGGACTTATATAGTCAAGAAATACAAGAGAAGAAAAAGATCTGCAAAATAAAACCACAAAAAATTAAGAAAATGGCAATAGGAATATATATATCAATAATTACTTTAGTGTAAATGGATTAAGTATTCCAATCCATTCAGACTGGCTGAATGGATACAAAAACAAGACCCATTTATATGCTGTTTACAAGAAACCCATTTCAGACCTAAAGACACATATAGACTGAAACTGAGAGGATGGAAAAATATTTTCCATGCAAAAGGAAAACAAAAGAAAGCTGGAGTAACATCCTCGTATCACACAAAATAGAATTTAAAATAGAGAATATTACAAGAGATAAGGAAGGACACTACATAATGATCAAGGGGTCAATCCAAGAGGAAGACATAACAGTTGTAAGTATCTATGCACCCAACAGAGGAGCACCTCAGTATGTAAGACAAACATTAACACATAAAAGGCGAAACTGACTGTAATACAATACGGTTACTATTGTAGGAGACTTTAACACCCCACTCACAAGAATGGACAGATCATCAAAACAGAAAATTAATAAGGAAACATGCCTTAAATGATACATTAGATGAGATGGACCTTATTGATATCTTTAGGACAGTCCATCCAAATGCAGAAGAATACACCTTCTTCTCAACTGCACATGGAACATTCTCCACGATAGACCACATATTGGGTCACAAATCAAACCTCAGTAAATTTAAGAAAACTGAAAGCATCCTGACCACAATGCTATGAGACTAGATATACAAGAAAAAAAAAAGTAAAACATACAAACACATGAAGATTAAATGTTTCTAAATAACCAACAGTTACTGAAGAAATCAAAAGGGAAATCAAGAAATTTCTAGATTCAAATGACAATGAAAACATGACAACTCAAAACCTATGGGATGCAGCAAAAGCAGTTCTAAGAGGAAAATTTATAGCAATACAATCCTGCCTCAAGAAACAAGAAAAACATTGAATAGGCAACCTAACTCTACACCTAAAACAACTGGAAAAAGAACCAAAAAAAAAACCCCCAAACATAGCAGAAGGAAAGGAATGATAAAGATCAGAGCAGAAATAAATGAGAAAGGAATGAAAGAAACAATAGTAAAGATTAATAAAACTAAAAGCTGGTTCTTTGAGAAGATAACCATAATTTTTAGTCAGACTCATCAAGAACAAAAGAGAGAAGAACCAAATCAACAAAATTAGAAACAAAATGCAAAGAATTATAGAGACTATTACAAACAACTATATGGCAATAAAATGGATAACCTGGAAGAAATAGACAGATTCTTGGAACAGAAACAGAAATTATGAACAAGCCAATTACAAGCACTGAAATTGAAACTGTGATTAAAAATCTCCCAAAAAACAAAAGTCCAGGACCAGATGGTTTCACAGGAGAATTCTATCAAACATTCAGAGAAGCATTAATGCCTTTCCTTCTAAAACCCTTTCAAAAAATAGCAGAGGAAGACTTCCAAACTCATTCTATGAGGCCAACATCACCCTGCTACCAAAACCAGACAAAGACAACCCCCCAAAAGAGAAAAATACAGGCCAATATCACTGATGAACATAGATGCAAAAATACTCAACAAAATTTAGGAAACAGAATTCAGCAACACATTAAAAAGCTCATACACCATGATCAAGGTGGGTTTATTCCAGGGACGCAAGGATTCTTCAATATACACAAATCAATGTGATAAACCATATTAACCAATTGAAAGATAAAAACTATATGATAATCTCAATAGATGCAGAAAAAGCCTTTGACAAAATTCAGCACCCATTTATGATTAAAACTCTTCAAACAATAGGCATAGGAGGAGCCTACCTCAACATAATAAAATCCATATATGATAAGCCTACAGCAAACATTATTCTCAATGGTGAAAAACTGAAAGCATTCCCCCTAAATCAGGAACAAGACAAGGGTGTCCACTTTCACCACTATTATTCAACATCGTTTCAGAAGTCCTAGCTACAGCCATCAGAGAAGAAAAAGAAATGAAAAGAATCCAGATCAGAAAAGAAGTAAAGCTCTCACTGTTTGCAGATGACATGATACTGTACATAAAAAACCCTAAAGATATTATCAGAAAATTACTAGAGCTAATCAGTGAATTTAGCAATGTCACAGGATACAAAACCAATACACAGAAATCACTTGCATTTCTATATACTAACAATGAAACATCAGAAAGAGAAATTAAGGAATTAATCTTATTCACCATTGCAACAAAATAATAAAATATCTAGGAATAAACTTACCTAGAGACAAAAGAAGTGTTCACAAACAATTATAAGACACTGATGAAAGAAATCAAAGATGACATAAACAGATAGAGAGATATTCCATGTTCCTGGGAAGGAAGAATCAATATTGACTATACTACCAAATGCAATCCACAGATTCAATGTGATCCCTATCAAATTGCCAATGGCATCATTCACAGAACTAGAACAAAAAATTTCACAATTCATATGGGAACATAAAAGACCCCGAACAGCCAAAGCAGTCTTGAGAAAGAAGAATGGAGCTAGAGGAGCCAACCTTCCTGACTTCAGGTTATACTACAAAGCTACAGTCATCAAGACAGTATGGTACTGGCACAAAAACAGAAATATAGACCAATAGAACAAGATAGAAAGCCCAGAAATGAACCCACACATGTATGGGTACCTTATTTTTGACAAAGGAGATAAGAATATACAATGGGGCGAAGACAGCCTCTTCAATAAATGGTGCTGGGAAAATGGGACAGCTATATGTAAAAGACTGAAATTAGAACACTTCCTAACACCATGCACAAAGATAAACTCAAAATGGATTAAAGACTTAAATGTAAGATCAGAAACTATAAATCTCTTAGAGGAAAACACAGCCATAACACTCAATGACATAAATCAAAGCAAGATCCTCTATGACCCACCTCCTAGAGTAATGGAAATAAAAACAGAAATAAACAAGTGGGACCTGATTAAACTTAAAAGCTTTTGCACAGCAAAGAAAACTATAAGCAAGGTGAAAAGACAACCATCAGAATGGGAGAAAATAATAGCAAAGGAAACAACTGACAAGGGATTAATTTACAAAATATACAAGTAGCTCATACAACTCAATACCAGAAAAACAAACAACCCAATCAAAAAGTGGGAAAAAGATCTAAAGAGACATTTCTCCAAAGAAGACATACAGATGGCTAACAAACACATGAAAAGATGCTCAATATCACTCATTATTAGAGAAAAGCAAATCAAAACTACAATGAGATATCTCCTCACACTGGTCAAATGGCCATCATCAGAAAGCCTACAAATAATAAATGCTGGAGAGGGTGTGGAGAAAAGGGAACATTCTTGCACTGTTGGTGGGTATGTAAATTGATACAACCACTACGGAAGATGGTATGGAGATTCCTTAGATGACTAGGAATAAAAAAAAGCTACCATATAACCCAGCAATCCCACTCCTACCCATAAACCCTAAGGAAACCAAAACTGAAAAGGACATATGTATCCTATTGTTCACTACAGCACTATTTACAATAGCTAGAACATGGAAGCAACCTAGATATTCATCGACAGATGAATGGATAAAGAAGTGTCCATTACTTTTTATAAATATAACACAATTGAAATTACTCAGCGATAAAAAGGAACACATTTGAGTCAGTTCTAATGAAGTGGATGAACCTAGAGCCTACAATACAGAGTGAAGTAAGTCAGAAAGATAAAGATAAATATTGTATACTAATGCATATATATAGAATCTAGAAAAATGGTACCAAAGAATTTATTTGCAGGGCAGCAGTGGAGAAAAGAGACATAGAGAATAGACTTATTTATGGACAAGGGGAGAGGGGAGGAGAGGATGAGATGTATGGAGAGAGTAACATGGAAACTTATTTTACCATATGTAAAATAGATAGCCTATGGGAATTTGCTGTATGTTTCAGGAAACTCAAACAGGGGCTCTGTATCAACCTAGAGGGGTGGGATGTGAGGGAGATGGGAGGGAGGTTCAAAAGGGAGGGGATATATGTATACCTAAGGCTGATTCATGTTGAGGTTTGATGGAAAACAGCAAAATTCTGTAAAGCAATCATCATTCAATTAAAAAATAAATAAGTTAAAAAAATAAGAATGCAATTAGAACTTAACGTTTCAAGTTCACTTGGCAAGCTTAATTCTATTTACAAATTTAACCCCTATAATAAATTATAGAATTTTCAGCTTACCTTGGTAAGGTTAAATGAATGAATAAGATAACTAATGAACTTTTCTCAATTTCCCATTTTCTTACAGCGAGGTATTGATTTTCAATATCTATTGGAAAATATACAGCATGGAAAAAGTATCCCATTGTCTCACACATTCTCTTAAGTTTAGGTGAGTAATCCTAAAAACAAATTGAAACATAGCAAATATCTTTCATGTGCAAATTGAAAGATAGCATAGCTTATTTAACTGAAGATCTAGTTAGCTTCATCTACTTAAAATAAAAAAACATGCTTTATCATAAGTTATGTTGGATATTCTCTGATTTAAAACTAAAAAAAATCATAATCACATTAAAAAAAATCTTTAAGAGGAAAGGCAAACTTCTTTATAAATTGAAAATAGTAATAGCTTAGCAGCTCGGCTGTTTCCTAGTTCAGAAAATGATTTATCTCATAACAAAACTTAAAACAACAGGAGTACAGTATTAAGTTGTTTGCTGTGGTATATATTTTTATTATTATTCTTACAAATAACTTCTGTTTATTGTTACAGGGAGACAAACATAAACCCATAAATTTATATAGTAAAAAGTGTCTGCCATGAACACTAAAGCAAACAGATATAAAATAAAAATATGCTGGTCTATTACAAATTATCAAAGAGCTGACTCATTTGAAAAGACCCTAATGTTGGGAAAGATTGAAGGCGAGAGAAGGGGACAACAGAGGATGAGATGGTTGGATGTCATCAGCGACTCGATGCACATGAGTTTGAGTAAACTCCGGGAGTTGGTGATGGACAGGGAAGCCTGGCATGCTGCAGTCCATGGGGTCGCAAAGTCAGACACGACTGAGTGACTGAACTGATGACAAATTAACTTACCTAGTAATGTTGATTATTACTATGCAATAAATTAGTAATTCCCTCAACATGTATTTGGGAATAATGTATACTCAGTTAGTGAGTAGAAGCTTTGGTTTTCAAAATAATGTGTCTGTTTACCAAAATTGAGTAGTATCAAAAAGGAAAGCTAAATGGACTTATTAATCAACAATCCAGAGGATGTTAATATTGAAGGTATTGCATGTGCCACACATATTTATTGAAAATTCAGTTAGAAACGTAACTGGTGAACTTTTCTGCGAAGAGCCAGATGGCAAATTAATAATAGTTTAAGAAGCTGCCTGTTTTGGCAGAGGTTTTTGTGGTGCATTCAGGTGCCACTATAATTTTATTCTGCCATTAATGTGAAGCAACCGGAGACAATATGTTGTGTGTGGCTGTGTTCTAATTAAAATTTATAGACAACAAAATTTGAATTTTATATGATTTTCACATCAAAATATTCTTCTGATTTCTTTTTCAATCATTTAAAAACGCAGAAACCAATCTTAGCTCTAGGTTACACAGTAACAGACTTCAAGCCAGATTTGGCCAACAGGCTTTTGTTTGCTGACCCCTGCCTTAGATTAACCCCAATGGCTGCTGTGAAAAATTGAAAATCATGACAAGGATTACATTTTGTTATAATCTGAAACAGATTCAAGAATAGGGCTGGCAGAGATTAACTAAAGCAGGCACAGCTAAACACTGTGGAGAATGTGTAATAAAGCATTCAAAAGCATAAAGTTTCAAGGACTTAATTTGAATATACTGAAAATACTAAGACATTTTCTTAAGAAAAGCCCAAGATGCCTCCTACTCTTTAAGATGTAATCTTGTATGTAGTAAACTACCTGGTTCAGAGGCAGTAGTATCATAACCAGAATACAATATTAACTTGTATTTTAAATCAGTGAATACAAAATTTATAAATGTCCTCACCTTAAGGAAAAGATCCATTTCAGGCTGGGTTTCATCGGTATGAATGAGGTAACATCTGACAGTGTTACTCCATAGAGAATGTGAAAACAAGGGGGTAACTTGTAATAAACTAGCCACAGCAATATCCCAGTCATCTGAAAATAAAATTTCTCATAAGTTCCCCAAAAGAATTATTAGAAGACCATATGATAAGATGTCTGAAAGTCTGAAAAAACACAACTGGCATCGTAGAATGATATCTTATCTCACTTGTAATACTGACATAACTTCTAGAATAACATATTAAAAGGCAATCAGCTCTCTAATCTCAAATTCTATCCTGGGGTTTAAAGCAATCACAGTCACCAGTGGTCTCTGCTGAGGTAGCCATGGCTCCAGTCAAATGTCAGGGAACTAGGCCACATGGGCTGTTCAGTTAGTTTGTAACTTGAGGAAGGCCTACATTCCCAGACTGGTTTTACTTATTATTCTAGAAATATACTGAGTCAAAAAGAAAGTTTAAGAGTGGTATAAAATGAAAAGTAACCTAAAAATAGTGAGAATGAATATTTGAAGATGTATTTGACTAATTGAAAATGCATTATTTAAAAAATAATTTTCATTTTGCTAATAGATAAATAATTTCATAGTTTTAAGAAAAGAATGGAGCTATAATATCTCAGGTCAGCTGTGGTACTGAAATTCTGAACAGATCTTAAGAGCTGCTTTGAATACCAAATTATACAAAGATAATGAGTAAAACTGGACTTCCCAGGTGGTGCTAGTGGTAAGAACCTGCCTGCCAGTGCAGGAGACATAAGAGACGCAGGCTCGATCCCTGGATCAGGAAGATCCCCTGGAGGAGGGCATGGCAACCCACTACAGTACTCTTGCCTGGAGAATCCCATGCACAGAGCAGTCTGCCAAGCTGCAGTCCATAGGGTGCACATGTGACTGAAGTGACTTAGCACACATGCACACACAATGTTTCAACACCATCAAAGATGCAAAAGAAAAGACTGAAAACCACTGTGTTTCAGCTGATCTACAGTAAACTCTCACTACTCAACTAAAATGCCTGAGAATCCAGACCAAAATTTCAGTTAGTAGAACTCATTGGTCAGTCAGGCTGGGGCACACCATCTGATCCTGATGTGAATTATGTAACTTCATCCTTTCTGGTCAGTGACAAGTACCAGAACACACTGGCCTGACCGTGGAAGACACCCAGAAAACAAGTCTTACGCTCTGCTGATGGCAGTTCTCCCAGCACAAGACTGTAGTACACAAACAATCATTACCATTAACTAAGCTAATTAGCAAATGGCTAATTACCTCTGTTGACATTAGCAAACGGTCCTTCCACGTCTATAGAACTGTGGGCAAACTCAGGGCCCCGGAAGGATTGCTGAAGCTGGATCATACTCCCTATGGAAGGCTCACTTCCCAAGGCTCCACCAGTCCAATATTCGCACTGGGTTCCAGCAGCTGTAAGGCAGATTTCATCTGATGAAAACCAAATAATACTGAAACTTCAAAACCTTATCAAATATACTCAACAGGATTTCTAATCCAAAAAAGTACTATAAGATCATAAATACAACAAATATTAAAACTTTGATTTCAAAATCAAAAGAATAATTCTGAAAGTACTTTGCCACCAACTTCTGGCATGTTCTAAGGTGGTAGTTAACACAGTTTTGGTTATCTCAGTCTTAAAAGGGGGATTAAAGAGAGAAAGATGAAAAGAAATTAGGAATATAATAACCAAAGAAATCATAATAACAGAGAGAGGAATTAAAAATGCTCCCCAACAAAAATTTCTAAAAAACTTTTCTAACCATATGATTTAGGTATCAGTGTAAAATGTGAAGGGATGAATTTCAAAGGAAGACTATTACTGGCACATTAGTAATTGATATTGGTAATTCACTAGGATATGAGCCAAAGATGTAAACAGTACATTCTCTTTAACCTCCCAGAGGAACAAAATTAATGTCTGAATTAATGAGTACTTACTAACAAACATTTTTAAAATAAGGAATATTTGCTATAACATGGAGTCCTTGACTAAACTTAAGTAAACTGGTATTTGGGTGACAATCTCTGGCAAAACTGATTTTTATTTGTAGGTGACAAATAATGAGCAATATTCCCTCAAGCATTCCTCCTTCATGTTTATATCAAAATAGGAAAAAAGACCCAGGAGAAAATATTAACTTGTTTTTATTAACTTGCCAAGAAAATTAGAATATAATAGTTTTGAAACACTATATTTTAGCATATGTCAACACTGAAATAACCGCTAAGACTAATGTCTTAGTCATAATAAGCCATTAAGAATCTCTTCACCTTTTTTTCCTCAAAAGTTAGTAATAAAAGTCTCAGAACGCTGGTCAAATTTCAATGGTACTAAAATGCAAATTAAGAGGGGATTATCAATTGCCATATTTTACTCCAAAATACATTAATTTGGAAGAATATAATTACAGTTTTTTTATAAATAGGAGAGTGACTGCATCTTCCCACTACAGTTAAAATAGAATATTGTTCAATGTCAATCACACTTCATTATTATTTCCTATTAACATAGTGGACATTTTCATTCTATGATTCTGAGTTTTTCTTTATTTCTAGAAGGACATTTAATATGTTTAATTATAAAACAAAAACTTTAAAATATTTCAAAAAACTGTATTGGAAACCACTTGATGAAACATTATGTAGACACTCTGATAGCTGCAAGAATACATCCATTATGTGGGAAAATGTGACAGAGACTACTAACTGTTGTCCAACATCCATTCTCTCCTTTCTTTAATGACACAACCCCAAACTTTACGTGCATACATGGCTCTTCTACTAATAATTACACTTTCCCATCTTCCTAGGTAGAGGAAGGTATAGGCCGATGGGGTTTGAGTAGGAGTAATGTGTATTATCTTTCAGATTGTGCTTTCAAGGAAAGTAATGTATTCCCCCACTTCCTCTAGCTAAATTGTAGATGTGATGGGACTTGGAGGGGCCATCTTAGACCAGAGAGAGAAAAGCTATGGGTTAAGGTTGGCAGAGCAACAAAATAGAAGGAACCTCAGCTTCTACGCCATAGACTTCTACAGAAAAGACCTGTTATAACATGAGAAAGAAAGAGCAACTCTATTTGTAAGAGCAATTACTTATCAGTACAAGGATTCAAGGCTGGCTCTACAATCATTATACCTATTAATATTTTGATATCTCAAAACATTATAAATAGGAAATAAACTTACCAGTAACATCTGTACAGTTGTCATCTGAATCAGATTCTCCAGGATCAAATACATGGATCCCCTGAGCCTGTAGCCTCTGAAGTTTGCTCTCCAACTCTCGCTTGGCCCTCAATAAATCCTGAATTTCATTTTCCTTGGTCTCCCTAAAAATCTTTAAAAGATATATTTTAATTTTGAAATCCTTTTCCATAAGCAAAAAGTGATATCATCAACTTTTAAGGGAAAATTCTTTCATTCATAAAATCAATATTCATTTGGTACTTGATCTCCCTCTTTCGTAAGGCGAATACCTCTCTGTCACTGTTTTGTAACTGGAACCCAGTGGAATTCCAGAAGGATATATCTAAGGTGTGGGGCTGCCATGTGTGCTACCTGATGTTTAGCAAATTGCCCCCCTCCCACTTATTGTCCTCCTGGAGGAGGGCACGGCTACCTACTCCAGTATTCTTGACTGGAGAATACAATGGAGTGAGGAGCCTGGTGGGCTACAGTCCGTAGGGTCACAGAGTCGGACACGACTGGACTGACTTAGCATGCACACTTATTGCCAGTAATGCCCTCCCAAAGGACACATCCCCAAATATTTCTACATGCTCTCCCCTAATACAAACACTTTCCTTCCCCTCCCCCACCCCCGACTAAAATGTTCACTTTTATACCTTTTCTTTGAAATTATCTCAAGTTTACTTGGTCCAACTCAAATACTTCAAAAGTAAAAAGTATTTACTTTTTATAAGACTTTAGCTCTTATACCTTTCATGACTCCTACATCATTTACTTCTATTTACTCATCACAGTATTATATGAAATCTTAAAATATATTGCTTTATTCCCTGTCACTTTGGGGATAAAGATGCATGAAATTTACCTTAAATTGCCTCTTAACTTTGTCTCTGTCATGTTCAAATGTAGCTGCTCTCTCCATTGCTTGGTATTTTGCTTCTAAAGCACTTTCCTTTTCCCGAAGTATCTTCTGGTAAGTTTTTTGAAGTGCCTGGAATATTTTACCTTGTTATTTCTAAAAAATAGCATGCCTCCCAAATTTTACATTATGTTATATGCATATTGGGCTTCCCTTCTGGCTCAGGAGGTAAAAAATCTGCCTGCAGTGTGGGAAGACCTGGGTTCGATCCCTGGGTCCAGACGATTCCGTGGAGAAGGAAATGGCAACCCACTCCAATATTCCTGCCTGGAGAATTCCATGGACAGAGGAGCCTGGCAGGTTATAGTCCATGGGGTAGTCAGGCATGACTGAGCAACCAACACTCTCATATACATATTGCATGTCTCAGAATATCAACAGTCTAGTTTTTCACCAGTTTTCAAGAACTGCATACCGCCATTCTATTCAAACATATAATGGGGAAAAAACCCTGCAACTGTGCTTGAATTATAAATGAAGATATTCAACATTAAGCTTTCAATGGAAATTAATACTTTTTCTTTGAAATACTGCACCAGTTCTGAATCTTCACTACAACTCAGTTTTCCCACCTTTAAGAGAACAAATCACAATTTATAAGGTTTAACCTGAAGGATAATTATTTCTGTGAGACTGTGCACTCCTTGGCTCCATGTCTCACTCCTCTTGCTAGCTCCAAGGCTGATACACTGCAGGTCTTCAGTAAATGTCTGACTGAATGGATAAAATAAATATAGGGTGTGTGTGTGTGTGTTTTAAATGCCTAGGTATACGAAAAAGGAAGAAAAAAGGTTACATAAGAAATCAGGATTGGTAACAGAAATAACCTGGGACTGGAACATTTGTCACCCCTGTGCACTCTGTCCTGTTGCAATTGCATTTGGGGGGGTGGGGTGGGGGGGCAGGGTCTTAAACACCTACGAAGGGTTTGATGAGCTGCCTCAACAGGATGTCACCAAAGTCTTTTGTGTATCTGTGTGGTCCTGGCAGACCCACTTCCCTGGAGATTAGCATTTGCTGCTGCTCTGTGTTTAGTCGCTGAGTCGTGTTCGACCCTTTGCAACCCCATGAACTATAGCCCGCCAGGCTCCTTTATACATGGAGATTCCCAGGCCAGAATCCTGGAGTGGGTTGCCATACCCTCCTCCAGGGGATCTTCCCGACCTAGGGATCCAGCCGGGGGTTCCTGCATTGCAGGCGGATTCTTTACCAGGGCTTCTGTGATAGCTCAGTTGGTAAAGAATCCGCCTGCAGTGCAGGAGACTCCAGTTCGATTCCTGGGTCAGAAAGATCCCCTGGAGGAGGGATAGGCTACCCACTCGAGTATTCTTGGGCTTTCCTTGTGGCTCAGCTGGTAAAAAATCCGCCCGCAATGCGGGAGACCTGGGTTCAACCCCTGGATTGGGAAGATCCCCTAGAGAAGGGATAAAGCTACCCACTCCAGTATTCTGGCCTTGAGAATTCCATGAACTATTAAGAGTCAGACACGACTGAGAGACTTTCACTTTCACATTTTCTTTACCAGCTGGGCTACCAGGGAAGCCCCGAGCATTTGCTGCTCCGGGCTAATAGCTTCAAGGTGTCTGAATGAATGGCCCAAAGACAGAAAAAAAAAAAAAAAGGTGGGGAGGTGGGGGGAGCCGGTGGTTCCTAAAGAATCAGTTTAGACCGCAAGGCAGTATGCTGTCTCAAAGTAAAATGCAGAGCAGTTTCTGCTTAACTTTCAAAACTTCTTGGTTTGGAGATGAGGCAGGACGGACAAGGGACGAAGTCAGGCGTTCAGGGTCCAGTTGGCAGTGCCGCCATGCGGCTGCGGGGCGGTGGGCAGACGGCCCCGGGCCTCAGTTCCCAGGTGTCGCGGTCATCTCCGGTGAGTGCCCGGGCACAGCATTACCTGCAGCTCGGCCCGCAGCCGCTTGTTCTCCGTGTCCAGCTTGGCCTCCCGACGGCCCATGGATAACAACTCTTGGTTCTTGCTGACCCGGAAGATCTCGTACTCCTTCTTCAGCCTCTCGTACTCAGCAGCCGCGTATTCCAGCTCGGGCACCGACGAGCCAGTAGACTTGAAACTGGCCCCTAGCAGCCCGCCGCCGCCCGCTCCACGGGGCAGCGAACCGGGCCCGGCTCCCGCAGCCGCCACACCCGCGGCCCGGCGGAACGAGCTGCGCAGCAGGCGGGCCTTGGGCTTCACCTCCACCGGGATCTCGCAGGCCTCGCCGCCGCCCGCCCCATACGTGTCCTCGATCACCTCCCCACCCGCGGGACTCACGAGCGACGAAGCGGTACCCATGGCGCCGGCTGGCGCTGCTAATTGCCAGCAGGGTACGAGGAGGGGGCGGGACACGACCAGATAGACGAGGCGGGGCAGCAGGAAGGGGCGGAGCGAGCATATCAAAGAGGGGCGGGCCAGTGGGCGGGCGAGAAGGACAGGGCGGGGCCAGAGGAGCAGAACGGATGGGGCGGGGCGGGACGGGACTGGGCTGGGCTACGTAGCCGAGCCCGCCAGCGGGTTGCTGGGCAAGCGATCGGCGTGGCGCGCAGAGCAGCAGGGATGTGGCTCTGGCCCGCCACTGCACTTTGTCAGTGCCTACGGGAGGGCGCAAGTAGGCTTCTCACAGTTCCCTCTATTTGGCCAAGACTTCCCCACGGGTGCGTGCCTCACATCGAGCTCTGGCCTGGGTCCCATGTAGCTCAACTTCTGTTGCTGCAGTTTATATGCTGCGGCCTTTCCAGACGCTGCTCTCCTCTCCGAAGGTTGCTTGCATGCGTGTGTGCTCAGCCGCGTCCCACTCTTTAGGATCCCATGGACTGTAGCCTGCCAGGCTCCTCTGCCCATGGGATTATCCCTGCAAGAATACTGGAGTGGGTTTGCCTTTTCCTCCTCTAGGGAATCTTCCCGACCCAAGGATCGAACCCAAAGGCAGTTAGGAAGTCAGAAATTTATTGAGCGACTGCTATATGCCTCTCATTAATGGCAACCCACTCCAGTGCTCTTGCCTGGAGAACCCCAGGGACGGAGGAGCCTGGTGGGCTGCCGTCTATGGTGTTACACAGAGTCGGACACGACTGAAGCGACTTAGCAGCAGCAGCAGCATGCATGCATCTCTCAGAATGCCTGCAGTTGGAATGACCAGAGAGACATAGTATCAGCCAAGACAATGTTTCTAGGTTTTACAGACTGGGACCACCAGTTTCACCTTAGACAAAGTGAAAGTTCAATTTTTTTTTGCAACGTGGGACATTGGAGACCTGCATTTCAGAAGAATATGGTACATTTAACCCATTAAAGGAAAGGGTCCACTATGAGCCATATCATAAAACATGAAGAGATGGGGAACAGTTTTAAACTTTTAAGTCAGGGAAAGAGTGGGGTTATCATCTTCTTGTTTATGCTGTCTTGTGCTCTTGCCCCTCTGCCAAGTTTCTAACCTCTCCAGGTTTGGAACCCTTGGTAGGAGGACAGGTAATAGTCGCTCAGTAGTGTCCAACTCTCTGCGATTCCATGGACTGCTGCACAGCAGGCTTCCTGTCCTTCATCTCCTGGATCATGCTCAAACTCTTGTCCATTGAATTGGTGCTGCCATCCAACCATCTTGTCCTCTGTCGTCCACTTCTCCTGACCTTTATCATTCCCATATCACAGTGTTTTCCAATAAATTGGCTCTTCCCATCAGGTGGCCAAAGTAGTGAAGCTTCACTTCAGCATCAGTCCTTCCAGTGAATATTCAGGGTTGATTTCCTTTAGAATTGACTGGTTTGATCTCCTTGCTCTCAGGGGTACTCGCGTGAGTCTTCTCCAGCACCACAACACAAAAGCCTCAATTCTTTGATGCTCAGCCCTCTTTATGGTTCAAATCTTACAAAAAACCATAACTTTGACTATAAGGACCTCCTTTTAATATGCTGTCTACATTTGTTATAGCTTTTATTCCAAGGAGCAAGTCTTTTAATTTCATGGCTGCAGTCACCAATGCAGCCTGCATTGATCTGGGAGCCCAGGTAAATAAATATGTCACTGTTTCCATTTTTTTTCCCCATCTCTTTGGTGTGAAGTGATAGGACCAGAAGCCATGATCTTAATTTTTTGAATGTTGAGTCTTAAGCCAGCTTTTTCTGTTTTTTCACCTTCATCAAGAGGCTCTTTAGTTCCTCTTCACTTTCTTCCATTAGAGTGGTGTCATCTGCATATCTGAGATTATTGATATTTCTCCCAGAAACCTTGATTCCAGCTTGTGCATCATTCAGCCTGGCATTTCACATGATGTACTCTGCATAGAAGTTAAATAAGCAGGGTGACAACAGACAGCCTTGACGTACTCCTTTCCCGATTTGGAACCAGTCCATTGTTCCATGTCTGGTTCTGACTACTGTTTATTGACCTGCATACAGGTTTCTCAGAAGGCAGGTAAAGTCTGGTATTCCCATCTCTTGAATTTTCCACAGTTCATTATGACCTGTGTAGTCAAAAGCTTTAGCATAGTCAATGAAGCAGAAGTAGATGTTTTTTCTTGAATTCTTTTGCTTTTTCTATAATTCAGCAGATGTTGGCGATTTTTTCTCTGGTTCCTCTGCCTTTCCTAAATCCAGCTTGTACATCCATAAGTTCTCAGTTCACACAATGTTGAAGCTTAGCTTGAAGGATTTTGAGCCTTACCTTGCTAGCATGTGAAATGAATGAGATTGTGTGGTAGTTTGAACATTTTTTGACATTGCTCTTCTTTGAGATTGGAACAAAAATTGACCTTTACTGGTCTTGTGTCCACTGCTGAGTTTTCCAAATTTGCTGACATATTGAGTGCAGCACTTTAACAGCACCATCTTTTACGATTTGAAATAGCTCAGCTGGAATTCCGTCGTCTTCACTAACTTTGTTCATAGTAATGCTTGCTAAGATCCAGTTGACTTCACACTCCAGGATGTCTGGCTCTAGGTGAATGGCCACAACATCATGGTTATCTGGGTCATTAAGACATTTTTTGTACAGTTCTGTATAGTCTTGCCACCTCTTCTGCTTCTGTTAGGTCAGTACTGTTTCTTTCCTTTATTGTGCCCATTTTTGCTTGAAATGTCCCCTTGGGTATCTCTAATTTTCTTGAAGAGATCTCTAGACTTTCTCATTCTATTGTTTTCCTCTATTTCTTTGCGTTTTCTTAGGAAGCCTTTCTTAACTCTCCTTGTTTCTCTTTGGTACTCTGCATTCAGATAGGTATATCCTTCCTTTATTCCTCTGCTTTTCACATCTCTTCTTTCCTCAGCTATTTGTAAGGCCTCCTCAGACAACCGTTTTGCCTTCTTGCATTTCCCCCTGCCTTTGGAATGTTTTTTTCACCACCTGCTGTACAATGGTATGAACATCCGTCCATAATTCTTCAGTCACTCTGAAAGGACTAGCTCCTAGTCCCTTGAATCTATCCATCACCTCCACTGTATAAAATCATAAAGAATTTGATTTAGATCATACCTGATTGGCCTAGTGGTTTTCCCTAATTTCTTAAATTTGAGCGTGAATTTTGCAATAAGGAGCCTGCAGTCAGCTCCAGGTCTTGTTTTTGCTAACTGTATAGAAATTTTCTCTCTTCAGCTGCGAAGCATGTAATCAATCTAATTTTGGTATTGACCATCTGGTGATGTCCATGTGGGGAGTCATCTCTTGTGCTATTGGAAGAGGGTGTTTGCTATGACCAGTGTGTTCTCTTGGCAAAACTCTGTTAGCCTTTGCCCTGATTCATTTTGTACTCCAAGGCAAAACTTGCCTATTACAGATATCTCTTGACTTCCTACTTTTACATTCCAGTCTCCTGTGTTGAAAAGGACATCTTTTTTTAGAACAGGATTGTTCAAATTCATCTTCTTTGGTATTAGTGATTGGGGCATAGACTTGGATTACTGTGATATTGAATGATTTGCCTTAGAAATAAGCCTGAAATCAATCTGCCATTTTTGAGATTGCACCTAAGTTCTGCATTTCAGATTCTTTCTTTGACTATGAGGGCTACTCCATTTCTCTAAGAGATTAGATATCATGGTCATCTGAGTTAAATTTGCTCCTTCTCATCCATTTAGCTCAGCAAATCATAAAATGTTTATTTCACTCTTGCTTTTGCTCCTGTTTGACTACTTCCAACTTACCTTGATTCATGGACTTCATATTCCATGTTCCTATGCAATATTGTTCTTTATGGCATGGGACTTTACTTCACCACAAGACACATCTACAACTGGGTATTGCTTCTGCTCTGGGTCAGCCTCTACATTTCTCCTGGAGCTATTTTTCTGCTCTTCTCCAGTAGCATATTGTATACCTATTGACCTGGGGGCTTCATCTTTCAGTGTTATCCTCATCCATCAGAGGGCAGAATGAAAACCACAGTCACAGAAAACTAACCAAAATGATCATGTGGATCACAGCTTTGTGTAACTCAATGAAACTATGAGCCATGCTGTGTAGACTCATCCAAGACAGACAGGTCATGGTGGAGAGTTCTGATAAAACGTGATCCACTGGAGAAGGGAATGGCAAACCACTTCAGCATTCTTACCTTTAGAATCCCATTATCAGTATGAAAAGGCAAAAATATATGACACTGCTAGATGAACCCCTAGGTCAGTAGGTGTCCAATATGCTCCTGGAGAAGAGTGGAGAAAAAGAAAGGAAGGAAAAGAGTCTAAATTGATTAGCAGGAGAAGTTGAGCTTTGCTACAATTTCAACAGAGGCCTTAGCCAGGCTACAGGAAGTGTTGAAGCTGGCCCTGCAGAATTTTTCTAATTTTCCTAAACTGGGACTTTATACCCCTATACCATCTAGTTATCATCTTTCTTCAGCCAAAACAATCCCCAGGAGACTGATCGTGGGGGAATGTCTGCTGGCGTCACTCCCAGTGGTTGGAGAAACAAGTCTTTCAGGCATCACATCTACCACAACACAAGACACACTCTTCGCCTCCAAGAACTCTGGAAATGCAGGCCAATTCTCACTCCTTCCATCACAGTAGCTAGTCATCTTTTCTTTGACCCTTTAGATTTTCTTCAGGTGGGAGTGCAGACACCAGACCCTTATGTTCTTCAAACTCCAAGAGATACATATTAACTTCTTCAAATAATCTCCTGAGATAAGGAATGTGCATCAGCTGGAGACTTCCACTATTATGCTTGAATAATAGAGTAAAAGGCCATCACTCATTTCCTCCAAACCAATAGCAAACTTCCTATAGCTTGTGGAGTAAATTCAGATTCTGCAGCCTTGGAACAGTGCCCTGGAGCAATGGCTCTCCTCTCCTCACCTCCAATTTGTCTTGTAACATTCCTCTACCCATGTTCCTCCACACTAGCAGGGCTGATTTTCTTTTGGTCCTTATACCAACATAGTTTCTATTTCTTTTCAGTACTCTGCCAACCCTTATTTCTTTCAAAGTCTAACTTCTTTGCCTAAGAAACTTTCACTGGACAATCATATCTTTCAAGAGTTTATCTTATTAATAGTTTCAATTCAATAATCTTCATCTTTGTGCAAAGATCTGTACTTAACTTTTTCTGACCTTGTTCTCCATTAATTGTGTCTCGATTCTATCTGTCTTGGTTTTTGGTAGTTGTTACTGTTTTGAGGCCATTTATTGCTTAGATTCATCACCAGCAACCTTACTGGACACCTGCTGAGAATATAATGTAGCACAAATGACTGATGACCCAAAGAAATGTCAAATGTGGCTGGGGTTCTCCAAAAGCATAGGAGTTGTCACTGCCTTCTCTAATAACCTTTGCATAGTTTTGCCTCCAAAACAAATCCAGGTTTGCTGAGACTTCTTTCTATATAGTGATTACTGGCTACCTTCTCATCAAGGAAAATATACTCATCAAGGAAATTTCTCATCCAGGACAATATACATCAGCACAGATACTGACCCTGGATACCTGTTGGCTACTGCCTAAGTGACCTAACTAAGTGAGTGGGCCCAGAGGTGATCAGTTAAAAGGTGTTAGCAGACAATCAATGTGGTTGGTTTCCAACACTTTTTAATCCTAAACTTACCATAGCATCTGTTCCAATTTTCAACCTTATAATTTTTTTTCCCTTCTTTATGCTGAATTTATGCCACAAACCTCAGTCTGCATTTTGAAAGGATAATTTTGAATACAGAATGATGGTAAGGATTGAGGAAGCTTATGGCCAGTTAAAGATGGCCAAAAAATGTTAAATACTCTATTCATTGCAAAGTGAGGTTTATGATGAAGACAGGCTACATAATTTGTGGGTGGCAGTGCAAAATGAAAATCTAGTGACCTTCATTCAAAAATTATAAAGAATTTTAAAATAGCAATAAATGAAGAATGGAATCCTTTTGCGTTCATATCCCTATTCAATTGCCCTTGAGTTTTTCCAGAGGGCTGTATGCCCATTACTCTACTCTGTTTATTGACTCCTCTCCTTGAATCTGGTTGGGCTCTGTAAAACTGCTTTGACCAATAGACTATGGCAGAAATGACTGTGCCAGTTTCTGAGTCCATACCTTCAGAGAATGGAAGCTTCCACTTCCTGTGTCCTGAAACACTTGAAACTTTGAGCTGCCATGTAAGGAGATCTATTACCTCAGCCAAAACTACCAGACTGGTAAGCTTGTGTGTAGGCATTCCAGGCAACAGTTGCCCAGCCTTCCAGCCAAGGCATGTGAAGTGAAGCCATCTGGGACTCTTCAGGTTAGCCTATTTGCCAGCCGGATACTACTAAGTGACTTGAGTTGGCACCACAAGGAGAATAGAAAAATCACCCAGTCAACCTCTGCCCAAGTCCTGAAATACAGAATCATGAAATATATATAATTGTTGGTTTAAGCCAATGAATTTGAGGATAATTTCTTCTTATACTGAGAGCAAGAGAAAAATTTCCCCACATTTGGTGAGGGTAGCTTGTAAAATTAGTAAATAATGCTGCCATCTTTTAAACAATGTGATTTGTAGAGTAACTATCAGTTGTGTAGGTTAGTATAGGTTTGGTACCCAGACTGTGAATCTCAAAATCACTTGGGATGTTTATTGAGATCCACTAGGGTTTAATTTCTGAGACTGGAGCTTGCAAATCTGCATGTTTAGTTATCTCCCAAGTGACACATACTTTAAGATCTCATAACCACTGAGTTTGCATAAAAATTCTGTCTCAGTTCAGCTCAGTCGTGTCCAACTCCTTGCGACCCCATGAATCGCAGCACACCAGGCCTCCCTGTCCATCACCAACTCCTGGAGTTCACTCAGATTCACGTTCATCGAGTCAGTGATGCCATCCAGCCATCTCATCCTCTGTCATCCCCTTCTCCTTCTGCCCCCAATCCTTCCCAGCATCAGAGCCTTTTCCAATGAGTCAACTCTTTTGCATGAGGTGGCCAAAGTACTGGAGTTTCAGCTTTAGCATCATTCCTTCCAAAGAAATCCCGGGGTCGATCTCCTTCAGATGGACTGGTTGGATCTCCTTGAAGTCCAAGGGACTCTCAAGAGTCTTCTCCAACACCACAGTTCAAAAGCATCAATTCTTTGGCGCTCAGCCTCCCTCACAGTCCAACTCTCACATCCCATACATGACCATAGGAAAAACCATAGCCTGAATAGACAGACCTTTGTTGGCAAAGTAATGTCTCTGCTTTTGAATATGCTATCTAGGTTGATCATAACTTTTGTTCCAAGGGGTAAGCATCTTTTAATTTCATGGCTGCAGTCACCATCTGTAGTGGTTTTGGAGCTCCCAAAAATAAAGTCTGACACTGCTTCCACTGTTTCCCCATCTATTTCCCATGAAGTGATGGGACTGGATGCCATGATCTTAGTTTTCTTAATGTTGAGCTTTAAGCCAACTTTTTCACTCTCCTCTTTCACTTTCATCAAGAGGCTTTTTAGTTCCTCTTCACTTTCTGCCATAAGGGTGGTGTCATCTGCATATCTGAGGTTATTGATATTTCTTCTGGCAATCTTGATTCCAGCTTGTGTTTCTTCCAGTCCAGCGTTTCTCATGATGTACTCTGCATAGAAGTTAAATAAGCAGGGTGATAATATACAGCCTTGATGTACTCCTTTTCCTATATGGAACCAGTCTGTTGTTCCATGTCCAGTTCTAACTGTTGCTTCCTGACCTGCATACAGATTACTCAAAAGGCAGATCAGGAGGTCTGGTATTCCCATCTCTTTCAGAATTTCCCACCTCTTTCAGAATTTCCCACAGTTTATTGTGATCTACACAGTCAAAGGCTTTGGCATAGTCAATAAAGCAGAAATAGATGTTATTCTGGAACTCTCTTGCTTTTTCCATGATGCAGTGGATGTTGGCAATTTGATCTCTGGTTCCTCTGCCTTTTCTAAAACCAGCTTCAACATCTGGAAGTTCATGGTTCATGTATTGTTGAAGTCTGGCTTGGAGAATTTTGAGCATTACTTTACTAGCATGTGAGATGAGTGCAATTGTGCAGTAGTTTGAGCATTCTTTGGCATTGCCTTTCTTTGGGGTTGGAATGAAAACTGAACTTTTCCAGTCCTGTGGCCACTGCTGAGTTTTCCAAACTTGCTGGCATTTTGAGTGCAGCACTTTCACAGCATCATCTTTCAGGATTTGAAATAGCTCCACTGGAATTCCATCACCTCCACTAGCTTTGTTCGTAGTGATGCTTTCTAAGGCCCACTTGACTTCACATTCCAGGATGTCTGGCTCTAGATAAATGATCACACCATCATGATTATCCAGGTCGTGGAGATCTTTTTTGTACAATTCTTCTGTGTATTATTGCCACCTCTTCTTAATATCTTCTGCTTCTGTAAGGTCCATACCCTAACAATAATCTACTTCGTTCCTACACAGAGTGTGGTCCAGCAGCAACATCACCTTAAAGCAGCATCCCCAACCTTTTTGGCACCAGGGACTAATTTCGTGGAAGACAATTTTTTCCATGGACCGGGGGTGGGGAGGATGGTTTGGGGGTGATTCAAGTGAATGACATTTATTTTGCACTATATTTCTAGTCTAATCCTGGCACTGATCTGACAGGAGGCACCAGTCTTCAGACTGGAGGCTGGGTACTCCCTACTTTAAAGGTTATTAGGAATCATTCTAATGATTCTGAGAAGAGCTACTCCACATTCAAGGTCAGGAGGGCGGCGGTGAGAAGATACCCCTCGTCCAAGGTAAGGAGCAGTGGCTGTGCTTTGCTGGAGCAGCTGTGAAGAGATATCCCACATCCAAGGTAAGAGAAACTCAAGTAAGACGGTGGGTGTTGCGAGTGGGCATCAGAGGGCAGACACACTGAAACCATAATAACAAAAAACTAGTCAATCTAATCACACTAGGACCACAGCCTTGTCTAACTCAATGAAACCAAGCCATGCCAAGATGGGAGTGTCATACTAGAGAGGTCTGACAGAATGTGGTTCACTGGAGAAGGGAATGGCAAACCACATCAGTATTCTTGCCTTGAGAACCCCATGAACAGTATGAAAAGGCAAAATGATAGGATACTGAAAGGGGAACTCCCTGGCTTGGTAGGTGCCCAATATGCTACTGGAGATCAGTGGAGAAATAACTCCAGAAAGAATGAAGGGATGGAGCCAAAGCAAAAATAATACCCAGTTGTGGATGTGACTGGTGATAGAAGCAAGGTCCAATGCTGTAAAAAGCAATATTGCATAAGAACCTGGAATGTCAGGTCCATGAATCAAGGCAAACTGGAAGTGGTCAAACAGGAGATGGCAAGAGTGAACTTTGACATTCTAGGAATTAGCGATCTAAAATGGACTGGAATGGGTGAATTCAACTCAGATGACCATTATATCCACTACCGTGGACAGGAATCCCTTAGAAGAAATCGAGTAGCCATCATGGTCAACAAGAGAGTCCGAAATGCAGTACTTGAATGCAATCTCAAAAATGACAGAATGGTCTCTGTTCATTTCTAAGGCAAACCATACAATATTACAGTAATCTAACTCTATGCCCCAACCAATAACGCTGAAGAAGCTGAAGTTGAACAGTTCTATGAAGACCTACAAGACCTTTTAGAACTAACACCCCAAAAGATGTCCTTTTCATTATTAGTGGACTGGAATGCAAAAGTAGGAAGTCAAGAAACACCTGGAGTAACAGGCAAATTTGGCCTTCAAATGCGGAATGAAGCAAGGCAAAGATTAATAGAGTTTTTCCAAAGGAATGCACTGGTCATAGCAAACACCCTCTTCCAACAAAACAAGAGAAGACTCTACACAGGGACATCACCAGATGGTCAACACTGAAATTAGATTGATTATATTATTTGCAGCCAAAGATGGAGAAGCTCTATACAGTTTTTGCTCTATACAGCAAAAACAAGACCAGGAGTTGACTGTGGCTCAAATCATGAACTCCTTATTGCCAAATTCAGACTTAAATTGAAGAAAGTAGGGAAAACCACTAGACCATTCAGGTATGACCTAAATCAAATCCCTTATGATTATACAGTGGAAGTGAGAAATAGATTTAAGGGCCTAGATCTGATAGATAGAGTGCCTGATGAACTATGGACATTGTTCATGACATTGTACGGGAGACAGGCATCAAGACCATCCCCATGGAAAAGAAATGCAAAAAAGCAAAATGGCTGTCTGGGGAAGCCTTACAAATAGCTGTGAAAAGAAGAGAGGCAAAAAGCCAAGGAGAAAAGGAAAGATATAAGCATCTGAATGCAGAGTTCCAAAGAATAGCAAGAAGAGATAAGAAAGCCTTGCTCAGAGATCAATGCAAAAAAATAGAGGCAAGCAACAGAATGGGAGAGACTAGGGATCTCTCAAGAAAATTAGAGATACCAAGGGAACATTTCATGCAAAGATGGGCTCGATAAAGGACAGAAATGGTATGGACTTAACAGAGGCAGAAGATATTAAGAAGAGGTGGCAAGAATACATGGAAGAACTGTACAAAAAGATCTTCACGACCCAGATAATCATGATGGTGTGATCACTTATCTAGAGCCAGACATCTTGGAATATGAAGTCAAGTGGGCCTTAGAAAGCATCACTACGAACAAAGCTAGTGGAGGTGACGGAATTCCAGTTGAGCTGTTTCAAATCCTGAAAGATGATGCTGTGAAAGTGCTGCACTCAATATGCCAGCAAATTTGGAAAACTCAGCAGTGGCTGCAGGACTGGAAAAGTTCAGTTTTCATTCCAATCCAAAAGAAAGAATGTTCAAACTACTGCACAATTGCACTCATCTCACATGCTAGTAAAGTAATGCTCAAAATTCTCCAAGCCAGGCTTCAGCAATACATGAACTGTGAACTTCCTGATGTTCAAGCTGGTTTTAGAAAAGGTAGAGGAACCAGAGATAAAATTTCCAACTTCCACTGGATCATGGAAAAAGCAAGAGAGTTCCAGAAAACATCTATTTCTGCTTTATTGAGTGTACCAAAGTCTTTGACTGTGTGGATCACAATAAACTGTGGGAAATTCTGAAAGAGATGGGAATACCAGACCACCTGACCTGCCTCTTGAGAAACCTGTATGCAGGTCAAGAAGCAACAGTTAGAACTGCCATGGAACAACAGACTGGTTCCATATAGGAAAAGGAGTACGTCAAGGGAGTATATTGTCACCCTGCTTATTTAATTTCTATGCAGAGTACATTATGAGAAACCATGGGCTGGAGGAAGCTCAAGATTGCTTTCCAGAATCAAGATTGTTGGGAGAAATATCAATAACCTCAGATATGCAGATGACACCACTCTTATGGCAGAAAATGAAGAAGAACTAAAGGGCCTCTTGATGAAAGTGAAAGAGGAGAGTGAAAAAGTTGGCTTAAAGCTCAACATTCAGAAAACGAAGATCATGGCATCTGGTCCCATCTCTTCATGGGAAATAGATGGGGAAACAGTGGAAACAGTGGCTGACTTTATTTTTTTGGGCTCCCAAATCACTGCAGATGGTGATTGCAGCCATGAAATTAAGACACTTTCTCCTTGGAAGGAAAGTTATGACCAACCTAGATAGCATATTGAAAAGCAGAGACATTACTTTGCCAACAAAGGTCCATCTAGTCATGGCTATGGTTTTCCCAGTGGTCATGTATGGATGTGAGAGTTGGACTGTGAAGAAAGCTGAGTGCCAAAGAATTGATGCTTTTGAACTGTGGTGTTGGAGAAGACTCTTGAGAGTCCCTTGGACTTCAAGGAGATCCAATCAGTCCATTCTAAAGGAGATCCGTCCTGGCATTTCTTTGGAAGGAATGATGCTAAAGCTGAAACTCCATTACTTTGGCCACCTCATGTGAAGCGTTGACTCATTGGAAAAGACTCTGATGCTGGGTGGGATAGGGGGCAGGAGGAGAAGGGGACGGCAGAGAATGCGATGGCTGGATGGCATCGCCGACTCGACGGACGTGAGTTTGAGTGAACTCCGGGAGATGGTGATGGACAGGAGGCCTGGCGTGCTGCGATTCATGGGGTCGCAAAGAGTCAGACACAACTGAGTGACTGAACTGAGGAATCATTCTCAGGTTTCATCACAGACCCACTGAATCATTGTGCACATCTGAAAGATCCCCTGGTGATTTGAATATACCTTAAAATTTGAGAAACTGCTGTAGAAGAGTAGTTCTTAACCTTAGTTGCACTTGTAGAACTTAAAAAGAAAAAAATCACTGCTGCCTCTTAGGTCATAATGTGTCAGGTGGGTTGAGGGGGGTGTAAGGGAGGGGTCAAGGGCCAGGGAGGATTTGGCTGTCATGTTTTAAAAGCTCCTTGGAGGATTTTAGTCAATAGTTAAAGGGGGAAATTAATGGTTTTATCCTCTGCTAACTCATTATTGCCAACAGGTGTGCAGTCCCCCTTAGAAACCACTTTGGCATGTTTGTATGCATCCTGATTCCTGTTTAAGCTTCCCTTCCTTTCATCACATAGTGAGTGCACATGTAATTTTGACCATGTTGATAGCATTGTTCTTTAGTTGTGGTGATGACATAGCATCACAAATGGCCAAAATGTCCCCAAGAAAATATACCACCTTGGGATAAATGACTGTCTAATTGTACATACAGAGAGTTAATAGCCTTTGAAGATAAAAGAATTTCACAAAGGGAAGACATTCTAATTCTTATTAAAATTGCCAGCCTTCTCCAAGGCCATTTAGTTCTACTCAGTTCTGCCAGGTGAACTGATTCCTAAAGTCCCTGTTACCAAATCTAGAGACTGATTTCAGGAATTGAGTAACAATGCTGCTGCTGCTGCTAAGTCACAGTCATGTCTGACTGTGTGACCCCATAGACAGCAGCCCACCAGGCTCCGCGTCCCTGGGATTCTCCAGGCAAGAACACGAGTTGGTTGTTATTTAACACCTAATCTGATTAAACATTTGTGATTTAACATTTCTACCATCAGGGGGCAGTGTAACTCAGGAAAAAATTTGGCTTGTTACTTGCATATATTAAAAAGAATCATTTTTCTCATGTGAAGATAAAGATTGCAAAGAATTCAGTCCAGGTATTATTGTTTTCAATAGTGATAAACTACATTGCCTTACTTAGTTTCCACCACAAGTGATAACATGACTTCTGGAAATTAGTCATGAAATAGACAAGAGGCAAGGGTCTGTGAACTTTTCCTATACAGGACCAAATAACAAATACTTTACATTTTATGGGCTATATGGTTTCTATCTCAACTTTGCCATTACAGCATAAAAACATCCATACACAATACATAAATGAATGGGCATGTCCACATTCTAATTAAACTTTATTTACAAAAACAGATGGCAGGGTTAACTTGGCTTGAGGCCTATAGTTTGCTGATGCCTGAATTAGAGGGGTAGTTTTCAAACCTGGATAACTTTTACTAGTACCTGGGGAGCTTGTTAAAAATTTAAAGTCCTGGAATGTACATCAGATCCACCGAATCAGAGTATTTGAGAATGGGGCGTAGAATTTAAAGTATCTGAATTTTTTTTTGTCCCTACATGATTCTGAAGCAAATCCTAATTTTGCAACCATTAGGCCCAAATAGCCGAGAAGGCAATGGCACCCCACTCCAGTACTCTTGCTTGGAAAATCCCATGGACGGAGGAGCCTGGTGGGCTGCAGTCTATGGGGTCACGACTGAGCAACTTCACTTTCACTTTTTACTTTCCTGCATTAGAGAAGGAAATGGCAACCCATTCCAGTGTTCTTGCCTGGAGAATCCCATGGACGGGGGAGCCTGGTGAGCTGCCGTCTATGGGGTCGCACAGAGTCGGACCCGACTGAAGCGACTTAGCAGCAGCAGCAGGCCCAAATAGGAGCTTCCCTGGTGGCTCAGTTGGTAAAAAAATTCTGCCTGCAATGCAGGAGACCCGGGTTCAATCCCTGGGTTGGGAATATCCTCTGGAGAAGGGAATGGCTACCCCCCCAGTATTCTTGCCTGGAGAGTTTCATGAACAGAGGAGCCTGGTGGGCTACAGGGGTTGCAAATAGTTGGATATAACTGACAGACTAACACACAGACACACACACAGGCCAAAATAAAATTCTCCTTTTAGGGAACTATAAGGTCCTCCTTGGCATATTGTAATTATTTTCTATATACATGGTATAAAAGATATATATGTAGAGCTTAAGGTTCAAATTATCTGTGGGCACTTTCAAAGCATATCAGTGAAGGTCTCATTCCCATATAAATGTTTGTTTTAAGCGATTGGTTTGAGGGCTTTTTGTACTGTAGCACATCCCCGCCTGTCCTGATTGACAGAGGACCATACTGAATTAATTTGAACAGGGAAGGGGAAGAGATTGAAGAAATGGGAAAAGGGAAGGAAGAATGTAGAGAGATGATGGAATGTGCAGTGCTTTCCTGTTGCTGCTAAGTTGCTGCTAAGTCGCTTCAGTCGTGTCCAACTCTGTGCAACCCCATAGATGGCAGCCCACTAGGCTCCTCTGTCCCTGGGATTCTCCAGGCAAGAATACTGGAGTGGGTTGCCATTTCCTTCTCCAATGCATGAAAGTGAAAACTGAGAGTGAAGTTGCTCAGTCATGCCCGACCCCATGGACTCCCACCCTTCCTTCCCCCCTAATTCTCACTTTTGATAGAAAGTTGGTTACAACATTGCAAGTAATGGAACTTCCCACCAAGAAGGGAAATCCTAAACTAACCACAGAATCCAGCACTCCTGACCCCAACTCAGTAACCACTCAGAAAAAGTCCTCCCCATCCCTTCACAATCACTGGGCTCTCTGTCTGGAGAGCTATGCCTATTGGACAAGCACACCTGATTAAATGGAGCAGTGCTTTCCTAGATGTCCCAAATCTTCAATAAACTTCCACTTTCACAAAAAACTTAACTGTGTACTGGATTTTTTATTTTATTTTTATCATTATTTTGAGGTGGGGGCAGAAATTGGTGAAGGGGAGGGTTTTGATGCTTAAGTGAGTACAAGAGTAAAACAAAGGCAGGGGAGAACAAGACGGTGGAGGAGTAGGTGGACATGGAGTACATCTCTCTCCATGGATATGTCAGGAATACACCTTCAGACACAGAGGCGAATGCAGAATACCAGCTGAGAGTGGACAGGAATGCCTGACCAGTGGAAGAGAATATATAGACCCACGCAAAACTCAGTAGGACAAAGGAACTAGGGGGGAAAACAGGAGTGTTAGTAGGACTGGACCTGTCCGAGGTGGATGGGGGAACTGAAGGACACATCGGGGCGATTGTCTGAGTCAGAGGAGAAACATTTAAGGCTGACAGTGAAACCGCTGATCAGTGGCAGCCTAAATGGAGTGAGAATCAGACAATCCTTGCGCAGCCACACATACCCTAGACAGGGACGCAGGTCCCCTGGAAGGCACAGCCACTGGGATTTGGAGTTTAGGGATTGTGGGGCAATCCCTGGGCGAGAGCTTCTGATGACTGCGGAGAGACAGATGGAGGGGATGTGAGGGAGGAGACTGTGGTGGGAAATACCTGTGGAGGAAAGCTGGGAAGCCATGGAAGCAAGGCAATACTGGTGAGTCATGCATAGGGGGTGAAGCCACTACTATAGCCTCTCTCCCCACCACACGCCAGCATTGGCAGCTGAACAATATAGAGAGGCTGGCCCATCAAACGCCTGATGCACTGAACTACAGAGTAGGACCCCAGCCAGGGTGCCCCTTTAAGTGCCTGACTCACTGATCTACAGAGTAGGACCCCAGCAAGGGGTACCCTTTATGTGCCTGACACGCAGAACAACAGAGAAGGACCCTGGGCAAGGGAGCCCACTAAGTGTTTGAATGGGCCAAGCTATGGAGAAAGACTGGCCAAAGAGGCCTTCTGTTTGCCAGCTACAAGAGGCTGGAAAAAAGACTCTGATAGAGCCATAACTCCTGTGGTGGAGGCAGTCCATGTCCTTGCACATTTGGTGCCACCAGGGTCACCTCAAGCCAAGCAGCTGCACTACCTTCATGCTCAACTCTCACTGGGGCAAAGCTGCCACAAGCAAAAAAAAAAAAAAAAAAAAGGCTTGCATCTATGTGTGCAGGGGCGCTTCAGTAGTGTCCGACCCTTTGCAACCCTGTAGACTGTGGCCTGCCAGGCTTCTCTGTCAGAGAGGGATAGGTTATCTCCAGGCAAGGATACTGGACCGTATTGGCCAATACTAGTTGCCATACCCTTCTAGAGCACTATAATTCCTGCTGCCCTAGCCGCCGACTCCCCTGAGTACCTGGTGCTGCCAGAACCCCTGTGACCCAAGCAGCTGCACCACCTCCACAACTGGCCCTCACAGGGGCAAACTCAAGTCCTCCAGGGCAGCCTCAAGGAGCAAAACCCAGTGAACAACCCACCTGCAGAGGTGGAAATAAAACCACAAGAGAAACCCAGGGGTAGTGTGACTAAGGAAGAAGACCCAAAACCTTCCTGCCAGCTGTACAAGCTGCAAATTAAATTCACACAGTCAGCTAGGCAGATTCACTGTCTATGGAATATATAAAAGGGCATTGAGAGCTCCCACAAAAGAAAATGCACTAGTTCTGATAGTTGTGGATCTTGGAGGCAAGAACAAGAGGAGTAGGACCAGATTAGAATCTGACTCTTTTGGATTCCCCCCCTCCCCCCGCCACCCCCGCCCCATTGTAGCTGTCGTTTTTATTGGCAATGTGAAATCCAATTAAACTTTTGAGCTTTTTCTTTTCTTTTTTTTCTCAGTCACATTTTTTATTGTTGTTATAAATCCCTGTCTCTACGTTGGGCTTTTGCACTTCTGGGGCATTTTCCTTTATTTTCTTTTCTCTTGTTTTAATTTTTTAAACTTATTATTATTTTTTCTACATTTACTCCTTTGTTTGCTTTCCCTACTGTTCTTTTCACCTTGCAGTTAATCTTTAATGTATATAAATCTTCTTTATCTACCTCTATTTAACTTTGCACATCTATTCATTCTTTCTTTCCTTTCCTCTCAAACGTATTTGCTAATTTTATTTTCATTGCTTTATTCCTGAATTGGCACCTTGCATTAGTTTTGTTTTCCAGTTTATGCTTTAGTTTTGTACTGGTAGACATAATTTTTGTTTTCCTGGGTTGATCTACTGTACTTTATTTCTGATGGACTGTTTTTATTTTGCTTATGGGTGTGTATGTATACGTGCATATTAAGTCACACTTTTTACCGTTGTTATAAACCTCTGCCTCTACATTGGGCTTTTAAAGTTCTGGGGCATTTTCCTTTTTTCTTTCTTCTTCCATTTTTTTCCTTTCTTTTCTCTTTTTTATAATTTTAACTTTTAATTTTTTAAACCTGTTATATTTTTCTACATTTATTCCTTTGTTTGCCTTTCCTGATGTTCTTTTCCCCTTGCAGTTAATCTTTAATGTATATAAATCTTCTTCATTTACCTCTCTTTAACTTTGCATATATGTTTTTTCTTTCTTTTCTTGCTTTCCTTTCCTCTCAACATATTTGTTAGTTTTGTTTTCATTGTTTTATTTCCCCATCTGGCACCTTGATGTAGTTTTGTTTTCCACTTTGTGCTTTAGTTAGTTTTATTCTTAACTGGGAAATATGATTTTTGATTTCTTTTGTTCTCCAGGTCCATCTATTGTGCTTTAGTTTTGTTGGACTATTTTGACTTTGCTCATGGGTGTATATGTATATGTATATGTGTATATTCCATATTTTAATTATTATGTACCTATTTGGTAACTGCCATTTATCTGGGGTTCATCTTTGATTTCTTGTTTTTGGATTTTATTTTAATCTCACTTAATGCCATAACAAACCATGTGTGGAATCTTTTTCATGACCAGAGAGCAAGCCCTGAGCCTTTGGAGTGGGAACACTGACTCCAAGACCCTAGACTACCAGAGAACTAACCCTAGGGTGTATCAAATAGTGAGAACTCACACAAAGGAAACCACTTGAATACAATATCAGTCATCACCCAACCACCAGTAGCACCCTGTGCAGCCTCATCTAACAACAAACAAAGAAAAATACAAACCTAATCATTAGCAGACAGGATTACCACCTCACTTAGCCTTGCCCATCAAAGGAAAAAGAAACAAACAAACAATCAAAAAATTTGGCACAAATCTCACCCTATACAAAGCTTACACAAACCACTACACCAACCATAGTGGGGCAGAAACCAAAAGGAAGAAAGAATTCAGCCTTGAAGCCTGGGGAAAAGAGACCTCAAATACAGTAAGTTTAAATAAAAATAATGAAAAGGCAGAGAATACTATACAAATGAAGGAACAAACTAGAAACATAGAAGTCCAAATAAATGAAGAAGAAATAGGCAAACTACCTGAAAAAGAATTCAGAATAATGACGGTAAAGATGATCAAAAACCTTGAAAACAGTGGAGAAAATGCAAGAATCAATTAACAAAGAACTAGAAGATTTAAAGAATAAACATACAGAGACAAACAACACAATTACTGAAATTAAAAATACTCTAGGAGAAATCAATAATGGAATATATGAAGCAGAAAAAGGAATCAGTGAGCAGGAAAATAAAATGGTGGCAATAACTTCTGAAGAGCAGAATAAAGTAAAAAGAATGAAAAGTACTGAGAAAAGTCTCAGAGACCTTAGGGACAATATCAAACACACCAACATTTGAATTATAGGGGGTCCCAGAAGAAGCAACCATAGGTTGCCATCTAAGTCTGCCATTATACTCATCATTGATAAAAATCAATGTGTTCTTCCCTGGTGGTCCAATGATAAAGAACCCATCTTCCAATGTAGGGGACATGAGTTAGGTCATTGGTCGAGAACTAAGATCCCACATTTCTCTGTGCAGCTAAGCCGGCACACTGCAATGAAGAGCTATAGCACAGTACCCCCTCTGCCCAGACAATAATACATTAAAAAAAATTTTTTAAGTCAATGAACATTAGACTGTCATTTCCATGTATCAGTAATTCACTTAAGGGAAACTTCACCTATGAGAAATTCCACTCAAAACCATAAGTGGAAAAGGAGAAAAGTGATGTCTGTAAAAGTCCTTGCACTTTGCATGGCCAACATTCAATAACTCAGAGGAGAGAATCTAAGGTCTCCACAAAGATCCTATGCACTATTATTTTAGATGTTGGCTCCAAAATTTACAGCAGATTACAGGGTGGGAACATTGCAGTAGTTAAAACAGCAGCTATGGCCTGAAGTCAAGGAAGAAGCAGGGAAACTAGAAATTAGGAGAATTTTTTTTTTAAGTAGGTAGTCTAGAATTTTTAAAAAATGAGTTTACCATTCCTGATGTCCCTTTGTACATTATAAGATCATATAATATTCAATGTCAATAGTAATTATTCCTTCAGTTCAATTCAGTTGCTCAGTCATGTCCGACAGTTTGTGACTCCATGGACTGCAGTATGCCAGGCTTCCCTGTCCATCACCAACTCCCAGAGCTTGCTCAAACTCATGTCCATTGAGTCGGTGATGCCATCGAATCATCTTATCCTCTGTTATCCCCTTCTCTTCCTGCCTTCAATTTTTCCCAGCATCAGGGTCTTTTCCAAGGAGTTAGCTCTTCGCATCAGATGGCCAAAGTATTGGAGTTTCAGCTTCGGCATCAGTCCTTCCAATGAATATTCAGGACTGATTTCCTTTAGGATTGACTGGCTGGATCTCCTTACAGTCCGAGGAACTCTCAAGAGTTTTCTGCGGCACCACAGTTCAAAAGCATCAATTCTTCAGTGCTCAGCTTTCTTTATAGTCCAACTCTCACATCCATACATGACTACTGGAAAAATCATAGCTTTTACTAGATGGACCTTTGTCAGCAAAGTAATATCTCTGCTTTTTAATATGCTGTCTAGGTTGATCATAGTTTTTCTTTCAAGGAGCAAGCATCTTTTAATTTCATGGCTGCACTCACCATCTGCAGTGATTTTGGAGCCCAAGAAAATAAAGTCTGTCACTGTTTCCATTGTTTCCCCATCTATTTGCCATGAAGTGATGGGACCGGATGCCATGATCTTAGTTTTTTCAATGTTGAGTTTTAAGCCAACTTTGTCACTCTCCTCTTTCACTTTTGTCAAGAGACTCTGGTTCGTCTTCACTTTCTGCCATAAGGGTGGTGTCATCTGCATATCTGAGGTTATTGATATTTCTCTCAGCAGTCTTGATTCCAGCTTGTCATTCATCCAGTCTGGCATTTCACAGGATGTACTCTGCATAGAAGTTAAATAAGCAGAGTGACAACATACAGCCTTGACGTACTCCTTTATCAATTTTGAACCAGTCTGTTGTTCCATGTCCGGTTCTGACTGTTGCTTCTTGACCTGCATATAGGTTTCTTTTTATTTTATTTTATTTTTTTTAATTTTAGTTTTTTATTTTTTAAATTTTAAAATCTTTAATTCTTATATGCATTCCCAAACATAAACCCCCCTCCCACCTCCCTCCCCATAACAACTTTCTGGGTCATCCCCATGCACCAGCCCCAAGCATGCTGCATCCTGCGTCAGACATAGACTGGCGATTCAATTCACATGATAGTATACATGTTAGAATGTCATTCTCCCAAATCATCCCACCCTCTCCCTCTCCCTCTGAGTCCAAAAGTCCATTATACACATCTGTGTCTCTTTCCCTGTCTTGCATACAGGGTCGTCATTGCCATCTTCCTAAATTCCATATATATGTGTTAGTATACTGTATTGGTGTTTTTCTTTCTGGCTTACTTCACTCTGTATAATCGGCTCCAGTTTCATCCATCTCATCAGAACTGATTCAAATGAATTCTTTTTAACGGTGAGTAATACTCCATTGTGTATATGTACCACAGCTTTCTTATCCATTCATCTGCTGATGGACATCTAGGTTGTTTCCATGTCCTGGCTATTATAAACAGTGCTGCAATGAACATTGGGGTACATGTGTCTCTTTCAATTCTGGTTTCCTCGGTGTGTATGCCCAGAAGTGGGATTGCTGGGTCATAAGGTAGTTCTATTTGCAATTTTTAAAGGAATCTCCACACCGTTCTCCATAGTGGCTGTACTAGTTTGCATTCCCACCAACAGTGTAGGAGGGTTCCCTTTTCTCCACACCCTCTCCAGCATTTATTGCTTGCAGATTTTTGGATCGCAGCCATTCTGACTGGTGTGAAGTGGTACCTCATTGTGGTTTTGATTTGCATTTCTCTAATAATGAGTGATGTTGAGCATCTTTTCATGTGTTTGTTAGCCATCCGTATGTCTTCTTTGGAGAAATGTCGATTTAGTTCTTTGGCCCATTTTTTGATTGGGTCGTTTATTTTTCTGGAATTGAGCTGCATAAGTTGCTTGTATATTTTTGAGATTAGTTGTTTGTCAGTTGCTTCATTTGCTATTATTTTCTCCCATTCAGAAGGCTGTCTTTTCACCTTGCTTATAGTTTCCTTTGTTGTGCAGAAGCGTTTAATTTTAATTAGATCCCATTTGTTTATTTTTGCTTTTATTTCCAGAATTCTGGGAGGTGGATCATAGAGGATCCTGCTGTGATTTATGTCTGAGAGTGTTTTGCCTATGTTCTCCTCTAGGAGTTTTATAGTTTCTGATCTTACATTTAGATCTTTAATCCATTTTGAGTTTATTTTTGTGTGCGGTGTTAGAAAGTGATCTAGTTTCATTCTTTTACAAGTGGTTGACCAGTTTTCCCAGCACCACTTGTTAAAGAGATTGTCTTTACTCCATTGTATATTCTTGCCTCCTTTGTCAAAGATAAGGTGTCCATATGTGTGTGGATTTATCTCTGGGCTTTCTATTTTGTTCCATTGATCTATATGTCTGTCTTTGTGCCAGTACCATACTGTCTTGATGACTGTGGCTTTGTAGTAGAGCCTGAAGTCAGGCAAGTTGATTCCTCCAGTTCCATTCTTCTTTCTCAAGATTGCTTTGGCTATTCGAGGTTTTTGTATTTCCATACAAATCTTGAAATTATTTGTTCTAGTTCTGTGAAAAATGTGGCTGGTAGCTTGATAGGGATTGCATTGAATTTGTAAATTGCTTTGGGTAGTATACTCATTTTCACTATATTGATTCTTCCAATCCATGAACATGGTATATTTCTCCATCTATTAGTGTCCTCTTTGATTTCTTTCATCAGTGTTTTATAGTTTTCTATATACAGGTCTTTAGTTTCTTTAGGTAGATATATTCCTAAGTATTTTATTCTTTTTGTTGCAATGGTGAATGGAATTGTTTCCTTAATTTCTTTTTCTACTTTCTCATTATTAGTGTATAGGAATGCAAGGGATTTCTGTGTGTTGATTTTATATCCTGCAACTTTACTATATTCATTGATGAGCTCTAGTAATTTTCTGGTGGAGTCTTTAGGGTTTTCCATGTAGAGGATCATGTCATCTGCAAACAGTGAGAGTTTTACTTCTTCTTTTCCAATTTGGATTCCTTTTATTTCTTTTTCTGCTCTGATTGCTGTGGCCAAAACTTCCAGAACTATGTTGAATAGTAGCGGTGAAAGTGGACACCCTTGTCTTGTTCCTGACTTTAGGGGAAATGCTTTCAATTTTTCACCATTGAGGATAATGTTTGCTGTGGGTTTGTCATAGATAGCTTTTATTATGTTGAGGTATGTTCCTTCTATTCCTGCTTTCTGGAGAGTTTTTATCATAAATGGATGTTGAATTTTGTCAAAGGCCTTCTCTGCATCTATTGAGATAATCATATGGTTTTTATTTTTCAATTTGTTAATGTGGTGAATTACATTGATTGATTTGCGGATATTGAAGAATCCTTGCATCCCTGGGATAAAGCCCACTTGGTCATGGTGTATGATCTTTTTAATGTGTTGTTGGATTCTGATTGCTAGAATTTTGTTGAGGATTTTTGCATCTATGTTCATCAGAGATATTGGCCTGTAGTTTTCCTTTTTTGTGACATCTTTGTCAGGTTTTGGTATTAGGGTGATGGTGGCCTCATAGAATGAGTTTGGAAGTTTACCTTCCTCTGCAATTTTCTGGAAGAGTTTGAGGAGGATAGGTGTTAGCTCTTCTCGAAATTTTTGGTAGAATTCAGCTGTGAAGCCATCTGGACCTGGGCTTTTGTTTGCTGGAAGATTTCTGATTACAGTATCAATTTCCGTGCTTGTGATGGGTCTGTTAAGATTTTCTATTTCTTCCTGGTTCAGTTTTGGAAAATTGTACTTTTCTAAGAATTTGTCCATTTCTTCCACGTTGTCCATTTTATTGGCATACAACTGCTGATAGTAGTCTCTTATGATCCTTTGTATTTCTGTGTTGTCTGTTGTGATCTCTCCATTTTCATTTCTAATTTTATTGATTTGATTTTTCTCTCTTTGCTTCTTGATGAGTCTGGCTAATGGTTTGTCAATTTTATTTATCCTTTCAAAGAACTGCATATAGGTTTCTTAGGAAACAGGTAAGGTGGTCTGGTGTTTTCATCTCTCATAGAGTTTTCCATAGTTTGTTGTGATCCACACAGTCAAAAGCTTTAGCTTAGTCAATGAAGCAAAATTATATATATATGTATATATTTAATTTTCTTGCTTTCTCTATAATCCAATGAATGTTGGCAATTTGATCTCTGGTTCCTTTTCCTTTTCTGAATCTAGCTTGTACACCTGGAAGTTCTTGGTTGATATATTGCTGAAGCCGTTTGAAGGATTTTGAGTATTACCTTTTTAGCATGTGAAAAGAACTCAATTACATGGTAGTTTGAACATTCTTTGGCATTGCCTTTCTTTGGGGTTGGAATGAAAACTGGCCTTTTCCAGTCCTGCGGCCACTGTTGAATTTTCCAAATTTGCTGGCATATTCAATGCAGCAATTTAACAGCATCATATTTTTGGATTTGAAATAGTTCAACTGGAATTCCATCGCCTTCATTAGCTTTATTTGTAGTAATGTTTCCTAACACCCATGACTTAACACTCCTGGCTCTAGGTGAGTGATCACCCCATTGTGATATTCCAGGTCATAAAGATGTCTTTTGAACTGTTCTTCTGTGTATTATTGTCACCTCTTCTTATTCTCTTCTGCTTCTGATCACGTGGATCAGAGCTTTGTGTAATTCAATGAAGCCCAATAACAAAATGAAGCTATGAGCCATGCCATGCAGTGTGACCCAGGATTGGAGAGTTCTGACAAAACGTGGTCCACTGGAGAAGAGGATGGCAAACCACTTCTGTATTCTTGCCTCGGAAACCCCATGAATAGGACAAAAAGGCCAAAAGATATGATACCTGAAGATGAACCCCCAGGTTGGAAGGTGTCCAATATGTTACTGGAGAAGAGCAGAGAAATAGCTCCAGAAAGAATGAAGAGGCAGCAACAAAGTGAAAACGATGCTTAGTTGTAGATGCGTCTGGTTGATAGCCTCCAGTGAAGGGTGTCGGATTTGTTCTCTGGAGGAGAAAATTTCAGTCTGAGGCCAGAGAGAGTGCTTGCTCACTCAGAGCTTTTGCGTAGCGGAGTTTTATTACACTGGAAAAGGGATAGAAAAAGCTTCTGACATATACCTCAGAAGGGGGCAGAGAGTGCTCCACTCGCTGGTCTTACCAAGGCCTTATATACTTTTTCAATTGGTTACTAACAATAGAAAGGTCTTACCAGACCCACTCCCAAAACATACATCTTAAGATAGCAGGATTAGTCAGAAGGTTCCTATTAAGAAGGAGAAACATGTCCTCGAGCAAGATACATTGTTATTTTACAACCATCAGTACAGAGCTTAAGGAAAAACATACTCTTGAGAAAGATGAGTTGTTTTGTTGTGTAATCAATAGCTCTAGGTTTAAAGACAGTTAAGCTTAGGCAAAATATATTGTTGCTGTAACAACTCAGAGCTTAAGAAAAAACATATTATGTTACTGAGACACAGGAATGTAGAAAAAAGGTTTGTCCTTTTCTCTTCCTTGAGGGCCCCAGACCCCTTCCTCCTCTTTGAGGGCCCCAGACTCTTGTTTCAACCTACGTAAGAAATAACTCTCTCATGGTAGTCAAAGTAAGGTCTGATGCTATAAAGAACAATATTGCATAGGAACCTGAAATACTAGGTCCATGAATCAAGGTAAATTAGATGTGGTCAAGCAGGAGATGACAAGAGTGAATATCAAAATTAAGGCTCAGTGAACTACAATGGATGGGAATGTGTAAATTTAATTCAGATGACTATTATAGCTACAATTGTGGTAAGAAATGGAGTAGACCTCATTGTAACAAGAGTATCTGAAATGCAGTACTTGCATGCAATCTCAAAAATGACAGAATGATCTGTTTGTTTCCAAGGCAAATCATTCAACATTTTAGTAATTCAACTCTGTGCTCCAATCACTAATGTTGAAGAAGCTGAAGCTGAAAGGTTCTAATGAAGACCTATAAGACCTCCTGGAACAAACACCAAAAAGATATCCTTTTCATCACAGGGGATTGGAATGCAAAATTAGGATTTCAAAAGAGACTTAAAGTAACAGGCAGTTTGGCCTTGGAGTACAAAAATGAAGCAGGGCAAAGGCTAACAGTTTTGTCAAGAGAACACACTGGTCATAACAAACACCTTTTTCCAACAACACTAGAGATGACTCTTCACATGGAAATCATTAGCTGGTCAATACCAAAATCAGATTGATAATATACTTGGTATCCAAAGATGGGGAAGCTCTACACAGTCAGCAAAAACAAGACTGGAGGTAACTGTGGCTCAGATAATCAGCTCCTTATTGCAAAATTCAAGCTCAAAGTGAAGAAAAGAGGAAAAGCCTCTAGGCCATTCAGGTATGATATAAATCAAATATCTTATGATTATACAGTGGAAGTGATGAATAAATTCAAGGGCCTAGATCTGATAGAGTGCCAGAGGAGCTATGGATGGAGGTTTGTAACATTGTACAGGAGGTAGTGACCAAAATCAACCCCAAGAGAAAGAAACGCAAGAAGTCAAAGTGGTTGTCTGAAGAGGCCTTACAAATAGCTGACAGAAGAGAAACGAAAGGCAAAGGAGAAAGGGAAAGCTATACCAAACTGAATGCAGAGTTCCAGGCAATAGCTAGGAGATAAAGAAAGTCTTCTTAAGCGGACAATGCAAAGAAATAGAGGAAAGCAACAGAATGGGAAAGACTAGAGATCTCTTTAAGAAATCTGGAGATGCCAAGGGAACATTTCATGCAGATAGTTGCTTGTAGTAGCTTCTTATGACCCTTTGTATTTCTGTGGTATCAGTTGTTACTCTCCTTTTAAATTTCTAATTGTATTGACTTGTGTCCTCTTCCATTTTGTCTTCATGAGTCTGGCTAAAGGTTTATTAACTTTGTTTATATTCTCAAATAATCACTTTTTATTTTTATTGATTTTTGCTACTATTTTTTTCATTTCTCTTTCACTTATTTCTGCTCTGATTTTTGTAATTTCTTTTCTTCTGTTATCATTTTTTATTCTTCTTTGTCTAGTTGCTTTAAGCATAAGGTTAAGATGTTTATATGAAATTTTTTTTTTTTTTGAGATAGGATTGTATTCTAAAGCTCCCTCTTAGAACTGCTTTTGCTGCATTCCATATATTTTGGGTCTTTGTGTTTTCATTGTCATTTGTTTCTAGGTGTTTTTGATTACTTCTTTGATTTCCTCAGTGAACTCTTGGTTATTTCCTCAGCGATCAATGCAAAGAAATAGAGGAAAACAATAGAATGGGAAAGAGTAGAGAACTCTTCAAGAAAATTAGAGATACCAAGGGAACATTTCATGCAAAGATGGGCTCAATAAAGGACAGAAATGGCAGGGACCTAACAGAAGCAGAAGATATTAAGAAGAGGTGGCAAGAATACACCAAAGAACTGCACAAAAAAAGATCTTCATGACCCTGATAATCTCGATGATGTGATCACTTATCTAGAGCCAGACATCCTGGAATGTGAAGTCAAGTGGGCCTTAGAAAGCATCACTATGAACAAAGCTAGTGAAGGTGATGGAATTCCAGTTGAGCTATTTCAAATCCTGAAAGATGATGCTGTGAAAGTGTCACACTCAATATGCCAGCAAATTTGGAAGCCACAGGACTGGAAAAGGTCAGTTTTCATTCCAGGCCCAAAGAAAGGCAGTGTCGAAAAATGTTCAAACTACTGCAAAATTGCACTCATCTCACACACTAGTAAAGTGATGCTTAAAATTCTCCAAGCCAGGCTTCAGCATTACGTGAACAGTGAACTTCCAGATGTTCAAGCTGGTTTTAGAAAAGGCAGAGGAGCCACAGATCAAATTTCCAACATTCACTGGATCATCGAAAAAGCAAGAGAGTTCCAGAAAAACATCTATTTCTGCTTTATTTACTATGCCGTCTTTGACTGTGTGGATCAAAATAAACTGTGGGAAATTCTGAAAGAGATGGGAATACCAGACCACCCGACCTGCCTCCTGAGAAACCTGTATGCAGGTCAGGAAGCAACAGTTAGAACTGGACATGAACAACAGACTGGTTCCATGTAGGAAAAGGAGTACATCAAGGGTGTATATTGTCACCCTGCTTATTTAACTTCTATGCAGAGTACATCATGAGAAACATTGGGCTGGATGAAGCACAAACTGGAATCAAGATTGCCAGGAGAAATATCAATAACCTCAGATATGCAGATGACACCACCCTAATGCTAGAAAGTGAAGAACTAAAGAGCCCTTGATGAAAGTGAAAGAGAAGACAGAAAAAGTTGACTTAAAGCTCAACATTCAGAAAACTAAGATCCTGGCATCTGGTCCCATCACTTCACGGGAAATAGATGGGGAAACAGTGGAAACAGTGGCTGACTTTATTTTTCTGGGCTCCAAAATCCCTTCAGATGGTGATTACAGCCATGAAATTAAAAGGCGCTTAACTCCTTGGAAGGAAAGTTATGAACAACCTAGATAGCATATTGAAAAGCAGAGACATTACTTTGTCAACAAAGGTCCATCTAGTCAAGGTTATGGTTTTTCTAGTGGTCATGTATGGATGTAAGAATTGGACTATAAAGAAAGCTGAGCACTGAAGAATTGATGCTTTTGAACTGTGGTGTTGGAGAAGACTCTTGAGAGTCCCTTGGACTACAAGGAGATCCAACCAGTCCATCCTAAAGGAGATAAGTCTTGGGTGTTCATTAGAAGGACTGATGTTGAAGCTGAAATTCCAATACTTTGGCCATCTGATGCGAAGAGCTGACTCATTGGAAAAGACCCTGATGCTGGGAAAGATTGAGAGCAG